>NC_058497.1:26145360-26415360 GCF_020382885.2 Scatophagus argus | reverse complement strand
ACCACCTTCATCACCACCTTCCTCATCATCTTCATCACCACCTTCCTCATCATCTTCATCGATCTCAAACTTTCTGTGTTTCAACTCAGCTTTTTTCCACCAACAGTAAACAGCTGACGGTAACCCTTCACCTGTGCGCGTGTCTCGGGGTGTGTTCACTCACCCTCTCGGCGCGTCCCGGAGCGGCGGAACAGCAGAGCATCAGAACCAGCAGCGGGACGATCCTCCGTCTCGGGCCGCCCGGAGCCTCCATGCGGACGGACACCGAGCTGCAGAGTCCGGGCTGATCACACTGACTCCGGGCTGAACTCGCTGAGCGGATGGGCTCCTCGTGCAGACTCGGTTCAGTTCGGTTCGGTTCGGTTTACGGGAGGTCCGTGCAGCTGATCCTGCGGGCCATAGCAACCTGCTGCGGGATGGAGAGAGAAAGTCCTCTGACTGCGGAGTCAAATCCGAAACACTCAGTACGAGACTTCCGATTTACGTTTTCAAAGTAAAACCCAGCTGTCGTCCAGAGCTGATGAGGTCAGTCCACACTGTGAACTGTTAGAATATTCACGTTTACTGAAATAAAATATCTGAACACTTCCTCCATTAATATTTCTGCCACACCAGCTGAGTAGTTCAGGTACACACCTTTGTACTACTACCACTGCAGTACTACTACCACTGCAATACTACTACCACTGCTGCTGTGACTGATAATGATGATGATATTTGTGGGTCTGCAGCATATCTGGCCCCCCGACTGGTCCATGCTGTTTAAAAACTGTAGATCATCGAAAATGTAAAAGTGTTTCGCATGATGTTGATTTGTTTTGGGACTTGTAAATTTGTTTTGGTAATGTAATTTTGTTTGTTTTCTAAAATGTAAATTTGTCTCAAACGTTGTAAAAGTGTTTCACATTTTGTAATGCTGGTTTGCACTTGCCGGCCGCCGTACTTTTGGGACTGAAGCTGACAACAACGTGATGAAGTCACTCACATTACTGAAAGCTTATAGTTTGAGATTCACTCTGTGTATTTGTACAAATAAGCAAAATAAAGTACACTATTTCAGTATTTAAGCACTTAAATGTAAATTTTAATGTTTAATGTGATGTAAGTTAATTTAAAAAAGAAACTCCACAGGTGAGTCAGTGACCTGGCGGCAACATTTATTGTTGTCACGTTGTTAAAGAAATCTTTCTAATAAATTTTAAATTCTTTCTAAAATTTTATGTTTCCTGAAAACACATTTATATTGAAAAATACAACATTTAACTAAATGAACCCAAAATGAAGAATCAAACTGAATTTAAATGTAATTAATAATCTGTTTAGCACTTTTTTAAAATCTTCCTACGGTTCTTGTTTTGTTTTCTTGTGCATGTTGCCTCCCTTTAGAAACGTAATCTGCTTTAGAGGACTTTAGTATTTCTGTATTACATTATATTTGTTTGGTCCCAGTCAGTTGAATTGTTTATCTCTGAAATCTTTAAATGCACCTATTGGAGGTCCCTTCCTGTGAGCACGTCAGCTCAATGCAGTGTGACAGAAACGAAAACACAAGACTGTAATGTTGGCCACCGCTTTTAATTTGTAGCGCGGAGCCCGGGGACCGGAAGCGCTGGTGTGTGCGCCTGCAGGTGTTTGCTACCGGCTGATTCGTGCAGCCGAGGGTTGCGGCTTCAGTTTAGCGGATAAAGTTGAGAGTTTTCCGTCTGTGTTCCTCCGCAATGAAAAGCGCGTGAAGCTCCAGACTGAGCGCGAGACCTTCAGGTAAGCGAACCTGCGTGTGACTCACCTGACCCGCCCGTTTTTTCTGCTGTGTGACGTTTGAGTGAGCAGCAGTTGATAATTAACTCTTATTAACTCTCGATAATTAACTCTTAATTAGCTGTCAAATGGGCTCTAATTAGTGACTGACGTCAACAGGTTAATTAGCCTTAATGCTGATCCTCCGATGAAGCTGAAGAGGAGGAGAGAAGTAACTGAGTACTTTTACTCAACTACTGCAGTGCCGCTGTACTGCAGTATTTCATCCTGCAGATTCTCTACACTGTAAAACTGCAAGCTGTCAGAAACTTTAAGTCAACATTTGAAGAACAAAACGAACTTTTCTTCGTCTGTGACTGACGCAAACTGTCGTCTTAACTCAGCAAAAGTTGAAGTTCCGGTGAGTAAAATACAAGTAAAATACCTGCGATCACATTTCATCAGCAAAATGTACTTAAAGTATCACAAGTAAAAGTACTCACAGCCGATGAGCAGAATACTTCAGACTGAAGTGATTGTTAGAGCAGATTATTGATACTGACGTTTCAGCTGATTCAAACAGCTTCATGTACTGTTGGCCTGCAAAGGAACTAAAGCTGTTCACTTCAAAGTATTTGCCTCTGAAATGTGGTGAAGTATGAGTACAAAGCATAGTACTGGGCTGTGTCATTAACAGTCATCACACTGTGGCTTTGTCAGCTTTAATCAGTTCACTCAAAAATGTCTTCTTCTGATCTTTTCTGAAAGGAACAAAAAATCTGAAAAAAAACCAAATCTCGTCGTCATCCGCAAAACATTTGTGAAACTTCGCAGTAAAAACACGACTGAGGAGGCTCAGCACTTGTTTTCAAACTTCCAGAAACAATACAGAAAAACAAAATGGCTCCATTCAGCTGGTCTGGGGAAGTTCCCGTCTCCAGGCGCCCCGAGATCCCAGACTGATCGGAGAACATGTTGTTCGCAGCACATGTCCGCGAGGTGCTGCTTAATGCTGAGAGCTTAGCAGCTGAAAAACACGAGTCTTCAGGAGACCAGACAAGCTGCACGGAGCCATTTTGTGTTGATCCTTCTGTCTGTAACGTCTTCAAACAAGTCCTGAGCTTCTTCAGTTGTTTAGCAGGATGCTGCTACGCTGTTGTTACCCTGAAGCTACAGAAAGGTTTTACGGACGAAGAAACTTCAGCCAACTTTCCATCAGCGCGAGGAGCTAACGACAGAGTTTTCATTTTTGGGTGACCTGTTCCTTTAACCCGTCTTAAAGCAGCTAGTTTACTTGAAGTCAAGAAGCTTTTTTGGCTTGAGGGAGAACTGACCAGGAAGTCAGCGTAAAAAGTTAGAGAAAAATCAACAACAGAGAAAGTTTTCCTTCGCTGTGTTTGTCTTCTTCTCCTGAGTGAGGAACGTCTCTCTGACCTCATTCACACGGGGTCACTTCATGCGGAGCAGATCAGATCAGATATCCATCTGCTCTCATAAAACGCTTCTTGAATGCGTTTAAGTGTAAACACATTCAAGAAGCATTCAACAGCATTGATGTCCTGAATACATCGTTTGTCTCGTGTTAACAGCAGCTGAACTTTCACCGAAATCACACGAAAGTGAGATGTTTGTCAGCTCCAGCTGTTCCTATGCAAACGATCAAATACAGTCCGATCACTGATCAGTTCAACCGCTCATTGATCTTTGGTTGTTCATTATTTTCTTCATGTGTTTGTTCAGTTTAGGGACTGTTGTTAGCTAATGCAGCTAATGCTAGCTAAACTGTTATTGTTGTAACTGAAACGCTAAACTGCAGAAGTTCTTCTTCTGGTGATTTTGTCAGTTCACAAACAGCACCTCCTTCTGGACAGGAGGACAGACACAAATCTGATTTACAGAATACGAATACAGATTGTGATCAGGTTTCTGGTCAGCAGTGTTGTGAGTAGAGTGGAGTGTTAGCCTGAATGATCGGATGATCTTGGTGTCTCTGCAGGACAACCAACTCCGTTGGAGTACCAGAGCGTCCTCATTGGCTAAGAACCAACTGGAGGCGGAGTCAGAGTGACAGGGCTGCGTAGTGGGCGGGACTTCCTCTGAGAAGAGGACAAGATGCTGCTGACTTCCTGCTCCGCCCTCTGCAGCTACGCCTGGTAAAGAAAAATGTGTTAATGTAAAGTCACGCTGTAAGGTTTAAAATAATATCTGCTCATTACAAAACTATGTTGTTGGAAAGGTAATTTGTCTCGCAACCTGTCCACATCAAAACAGTTCAAACAATTAAGATACACAAAATATAAAATACACAACATAGACAAAAGTATCCAGACACCCCTCTCTGTGGGGCCGTTCCTCAGGGCCCCTGACTTCCAGTGAAGGGAAATCTTAATGCTTCAGCACACCAAGACATTTTGGACAATGCTATGCTTCCAACTTTGTGGCAACAGTTTGTTGAAGGCCCTTTTCTATTCCAGCATGACTGTGCCCCAGTGCACAAAGCAAAGCTCCATAAAGACATGGTTGGATGAGTTTGGTGTGGAAGAACTTGACTGGCCCACACAGAGCCCTGACCTCAACCCCATCCAACACCTTTGGGATGAACTGGAACGGAGATTGTGAGCCAGGCCTTTTGGTCCAACATCAGTGTGTGACCTCACAAATGCTCTACTGCATGAATGGGCACAAATTCCCACAGAAACACTCCAACATGTTGTGGAAAGCCTTCACAGAAGAGTGGAAGCTGTTAGAGCTGCAAAGGGGGGACCAACTCACTCATTTGCCAAATGAATCGATTCTGTCCTGTCACGAGGCTGCTGCTAGGACACACGAAGCACCAGTCCACACCGATTTTCACTGCCCTTCAATCGACTCTTTCCAATCTGGACACAGAGGTCAGCAGCGCCAGACTGCTGTTCATAGACTGTAGCTGAATTCAACGCAGTCATTATCCACAGAGGCTGAACCTGCTCAGCATTAACTCCTCACTCTGCAGCTGGACTTCCTGACTGACAGACCTCACCCTTTTCAGCAGTACCTCCATGGTCGACAGACTAAGCACTGGTGCACCCCAAGGCTGTGTGTTCGGACCACTGCTTTCATGACTGTGCTGCACATCGCGGCTAAACAGTGCCATTAAGTCTGACGATACGACTCTGATGTAGCTCAAAAGCAACAACAATGAGTACCTTTAACATGTGCAAGTCATGGTCAGGGTTTTTTCATACCTACACCCACATGACCATTCATGAACGATCGTTATTGCTGATTGATCAGTCAGCGCTGCCCTCTGTTGTTCCATGTCATAAACTAATAACTTGTTTCCTCCTCCAGGTGCCTTCTCATGATCCTGGCAGCTCCTCCAGCAGCTCTTGGGGTGAGTTTATCTCTCTCTCATTTCAAACACACCTTTGGTTTCTTCACTGGAGTTTAATTGTGAAGGTGTGATTTTGTAATGAGCTCTTAGAGGTGAGGAAAGTTAAAAAACAGCAACAAAAACATTCCTGTCTCTTTTACTTCAGTGAAATTTCAGCCTCTTTGTCATTAAATTTTTGATTCTCTTGTCTTCGTTCGAGACACCAAGTGTCTCCATCTTTGTTGTGTATATAGTTACCATGGCTACAGGCATCATGTCCATGTCACTCTGCAGTGATGCAACAGACTGTGAATCCATTTCATGCCATTCCTGCTAACCTGATGTTAGCATTAGCATTAGCATTAGCGCAGCTAGCTGTTCTCAGCTGTTCATTCAGAAGCTAAAACACGACTGTGTGGACTCAGCTTGAGAAGAGAAGCTAAAAATGGTAGAACTTAGTGATTCTTTAGTGATCACCCAGAAGAATTTATGTTTGACTGTTAACATTAACAGTTCTGATAGCAACTTGCAAGATGGCCGAGTGAAAATAAGCTTGAGCCTGTGATGTTGCAGGTCAATGAAAAACCGAACACACATGTCTGTTAAAGAATGGCTAGCTAGCCAGTGATGAGTGAAGTGAGATAGTCATTATTGGGGATATGGACACGGGAGAGGACACAGCTTTGAATTGCACCTGTGACAGGAAGGTGGGATTTTTCCTACCTTTAAAGGTTAATTTTAGATTGGATGAGCCGTTTGGACATTTTCTGTATCGAGGCCCAGGATGCAGGACAGGTGGGGAGATGATGGTGAACTGAGTCAGGATGATGCAGAGAAGACCCTGCAGAGGTGTAGAAATGTTTCGGTCTCTCCATCCTGTTGAGGTCGTCAGGTTCAGTCTGTCTGTGAACTGCAGCGATGTCGGCCAATCAGCACGGTGTCCCAGATGGAGGGAGGAGGGGAAGGTGGAGGATGGATAGAGCATTAATGGATGTTAACGGAAGATGATGGGAGCAAAGATGTGGTGGGACGATGGAGCATGGATGACTGATGAAGGTTGAAGGTGGAGGGATGGAAGATGATGTGTAAGTTTAGACGAGAGCAGAGCAGATAGAGCGATGATGGAGGATAAATGGAGGACTGATGGAGGGAGGATGGTGCGAGTGCAGACTTTTAGGACAGAGTCGTGACAGCAGATAGAGCGATAGCCACATTCCTGCTGCTGATAGCCACGCCTGACTGATAACCTGGTTTACACAACGCTGCAAGAATGTGGCTGCTACACAAACACTGCGGCATGCTGGGAAACTCACCGTCTGGGGCCCCCTGAGAAACACACAGTCGGTGTAGCAACAGGGACACTCAGTGTGGGTCAGCGTCAGTGGTCCCCCACCTGATTTACACCCTCAGCACCATCGGACGAACTCAAGTACCTCTTCATCAGCACCACCCATCGTCTTCTGACCGTGTTCGTCTGAGCTGGTTTGATTTTGAAAGCCGAGGCTGACGCGCTGCAGCCGAGTCCAGTTGTCCGGTGACGAGCAGGTCGCACGCTGCCCGGCGTCTCCGCACTTCATTTCAGAGCTTTTCATTTTTATTAACCTTCTCCTGGAAGTCTGCAGCACCGCACGCTGCTCCTGTTGTCGTGGCACCGTCACGTCTGTGAACATGAATGAAGAGAAGCTGTTCAGTTTTATGAGCACATTTAGACGAAACTGCTGTGAGGTTCTTCACACGTTAGCTTTGGAGCTGGCAGACACGAAAAAGTCACAACTGTTTTTGCACTTTCTACTCCTGCAATTGCAATGAAAATACGATACATCAGCAATTTTTTAGAACAGTGAAATGTTCAGTTAAGCTGTAAATAGTCCTGGAGGGACCCCCATTCTATCACACGGCGTTAATGAACACGTGTGTGATGACGCATAGTTTACATGAACAAACGTGCATTCTGTCGGCCGCTGCAGCGCTCGCCGTTTTGTGTTCATCTGAATTTAAAGGTCTGCTGGTTTGATTTATATCTGATGAACAGATGCTGCTTCACATCTGTCCTCATTCAGACTGTTCAAAGAGTGTGTGGGTCAGAAAAATGGAGCGCGATTGTCGCTGACGTTATCTGATAGACACACACACACACAGTCAGCTGTCTGCTTCCTAAGAATCTCAGATGCTTGTCTGTCTCTGCGTGGTGTTTACATTCCACTGTCTGCACTCAGTGAACGCACCATAACAAATAAAACACTGGTGAAAATGCACCCGAAAACACAAAACTCTCTGAAATTCGTGCAAGTAGGAGAAAACACACCTGGAGACGCCAAACCTGCTGGCTCATACTGTCCTGTGCCACATCCTTCGGTTCCTCCTGTGGGATCCCGAGGTCTTCCCCAGCTGCATGGGGTCTGCTGTACAATCCCTCCACCTTAAGACGGAATGGACCTGAGAGTAAAGAGATGGTCCACTGTTCCTCCACTTAAGTCTGAAATGAACAGAACCACAGAGGCTGAAGACCTTCTGTCCTGACTTCAGGAGTCTGATACCCACAACCTGAAGCTACTCCGTCAGCTTCAGGGCCTCCTTCATGGCTCCTGTCCACCAGCAGGTTCACTGTTTACTGCTATGGAAAGCACCAACAAGTCAGAGTTCAGTCGGGATGTTCGTAGTTCATTTGAGGGCTCAGAAACACACAAGTCTTTTCTTATTGGTTTAGAGGGTGTGTGTGGTCGCTCGCTGGCTTACGGCTCATGTACGGTAAGGTGTGCTGGCTGCTGATGCTGATGAAGTGTGGACGCACGTGTTGTTGTGATCATGGGAGTGTAAAGCTGATGATGCTGTGATGTCACACCGATGTCACGGTGATGCTTGTCTTCTGTCTTGGTTTCCAGGGTGACCAGTCGGAGCCTTGCGCTGGTCGGGACTGCTCCACCTGCCAGTGTTTCCCAGCCAAAGGAGCGAGGGTGAGACCGCAGCCAATCAGAGCCCAGCTGCATCATGACATCATCACAGCTGCATACTGTTAACAGACCTGTGACACCTTTACTGTCTGCTTGTAAACCACAGACAGAAACACACACACACACACACACAACACATGTTTCTGTACACAGTGAGGCCCAGATGTTTCTGTACACGGTGAGGCCCAGATGTTTCTGTACACGGTGAGGCCCAGATGTTTCTGTACACGGTGAGGCCCAGATGTTTCTGTACACGGTGAGGCCCAGATGTTTCTGTACACGGTGAGGTCCAGATGTTTCTGTACACGGTGAGGTCAGATGTTTCTGTACACGGTGAGGTCCAGATGTTTCTGTACACGGTGAGGTCAGATGTTTCTGTACACAGTGAGGCCCAGATGTTTCTGTACACGGTGAGGCCCAGATGTTTCTGTACACGGTGAGGTCAGATGTTTCTGTACACAGTGAGGCCCAGATGTTTCTGTACACGGTGAGGCCCAGATGTTTCTGTACACGGTGAGGCCCAGATGTTTCTGTACACGGTGAGGTCAGATGTTTCTGTACACGGTGAGGTCCAGATGTTTCTGTACACAGTGAGGTCCAGATGTTTCTGTACACAGTGAGGCCCAGATGTTTCTGTACACGGTGAGGTCCAGATGTTTCTGTACACGGTGAGGTCAGATGTTTCTGTACACAGTGAGGTCCAGATGTTTCTGTACACAGTGAGGCCCAGATGTTTCTGTACACAGTGAGGCCCAGATGTTTCTGTACACGGTGAGGTCAGATGTTTCTGTACACAGTGAGGCCCAGATGTTTCTGTACACAGTGAGGCCCAGATGTTTCTGTACACAGTGAGGCCCAGATGTTTGAGCTGAGTGAGTAAGTTTATCACCATTTAATTAGGATCCATTCAAGCAGCTAATAAACCATCACAGTCTGCTGTCACCACAAAGTTTATCTGTGCAGACTGTCTGCCAAACATAAACTGACCTCCAGTCTGTGTGTGTGTCGATGTGCGTGATGTGTGTTAGTGTATTTGTATGTGTATTTCAGTGTGTATCTATATGAGTGTGTGTTTGTACAGCTGGGGGCAGCAGACAGGCAGAGAGGATTGTGGGAAGGTGTCTGTCTCACTGATTTCACAGTTCAGTCGCTTCAGAGAAAGACGGACAGAGAGAGGACTAACAGAGATCACAGCTGTCACATCTCATCACACGCACACACCTCATCACACACACACGCACACACACACTTCACTGTACACATCACACACACACACACACACGCACAGTAAATATCAGATGTTTAAACCTCATCCAGATTCAGATGTAGACAGAACTTCAGTTCCACAGGTTCTGGTTCAGACTTTAATATGAAGCATCAAGTTTATTGTCTTTGTAAGTTTGTGAGTCAAACTAAAGTTGATTATTGGCAGTCAATCTTGCACGTAAAGATTTTTCTTTCTTTCCAAAACATATAATGGAGTGTTTGAGCTTCACTCTAATCTCTTGGCTGCTGATTTAAAGGAAAATTGGATCTGATTTAACATCCAACAGTCTGAGCACAGTGTGTGTGTGTGTGTGTGTGTTTTGTGATGTCATACTGCCTCCTGTGCTCAATAAAAACATTACACCTCAGAGCTTTTCTGTATTCGTGTACAGAATTCTGCTTTCTGTTGAACAAATGAACAAAATCTAGTTGAAGAGCTGACGTGAGGAGGTGGCTGGTCAGCAGGTCCCAACAGGTTCTTTTAATTTATAAAAAGTTTTGTTAGGTTGTATTAGTTCGTAACAAGTTCCGATTGTACTAGTTTATAACAAGTTCTGTTCCTTCAGGTTCTATTAAATTCTGTGAAGTTTTTTCACTTTCCATTATGTTTTACAGTATCAGATTCTGTCATGTTCTGTCATGTTGGGTGGGTTCTGTCAGGCTCTAGCAGGTTCTACAGTATCAGATTCATTCCAAGTTCCATCAGGTTCTGTTATGTTTTGTGAGGTTCCACCGGGTTCTATTTAGTTCTGTTAGTTTCCATCAGATTCTGTCAGGTTCTGCAGTATCAGGTTTTGACAGGCTCTATCACATTCTACAAGGTTATCCAGTATTGAACTCCATCAGGTCTCACTACATTCACTAGATCAGGATATATCAGGTTCTGTCAGGTTCTATCAGGCTCCAATCAGGTTCTACCAGATTCCATTAAGTTGTGTAGTTTCTATGAGATTCCATTAGGTTCTACAATATCACCTTCTGTCAGGTTTTCACAAGTCCCATCAGGTTCTAATTAGGTTATGTGTTCTGCAGGGTTTTCCAGGTCGTCTTGGGCGGCAAGGCCCTCAGGGGCCCCCAGGCTTTCCAGGGCTCCAGGGGCCTCCAGGAGAGAAGGGCCAAAGAGGAGACGAGGGGCCAACAGGACCATCAGGACCAAAAGGAGACATGGTGATTAAACATGGTTCACTGTGGTTCTGTTTGTTCTACTGTTTTACTCTGACCTGGAGGCCAACACTCACTGTTGTGTGCTGATCAGTCGCAGCCCCTGTACTCCTCGTGTTGTGTCTAACCGTGTGACTCAAAACCACGACTTCAGTTTAAACTGTCTGTTGTTTCAGGGAAGTGCTGGCATTCCTGGTTTTGGAGGTCTAAAAGGAGTTCCGGTAAGAAGTCTCACCTCCTGAATCTCTGACTGGTCCAGATCTATTGAGGTCAAATGTCAGCCTGTAAGCATGTGTTTGTGTGCTCAGGGTCACCCGGGTCCTGCAGGGGGACCAGGTCTTCCAGGTCTGGATGGATGTAACGGAACCAGAGGACAGAGAGGAATCCCTGGACTCCCTGGAGAAAATGGACCTGATGGCGATCAGGTCAGAGGCACTGATGGATCAATAACATACACTGAATGGAAATGTCTAATCAGTTTGTGATAGAGTTTCCTTTTCATTCACCAGACTCCACAGAAATTTCTGTTGATTTTAGAACAAAAACTTAGACATGTTAAACACCAGCAAAATGTAACAATACACACAGTATTTAACAATACTGCGTGTGGAGTAGCACAAAGTACTGTACTGTAGTACTGTAGTATAATGTACACAGGCTACTGCAGTATATGTGTTGTGTAGTAATATGTAATCACCATAGTAACAGTATTTTATTGTGCAGGGTTTTCCAGGCTTGAAGGGATTTCCAGGAGATCCAGCGAACTACTTCATACAGTACCCCGGAATACCCGTGAGTACAGCTGTACTATGAGTGTACTTTGCTGTAAATACACCAGTACTTGATTTGAAGTCAGTAGAACTGGCACATGTGTGTCCTCACTGAAAAACAGTAGACAGATGTCTAGGTCCAGGTGAAACAGTCACCTGTGTGACAGCAGCAGGTAAACATTTTGGTAACTTGTGAGTCATGAGATTTCTGTACCACATTAACAACAGCTAGCAGTCAGCCTCGTTAGCTATTGTCGCACATGCTCAGTGAACGCTCTCAGTTTCTGCTGGGTACATTTTTAGGGCTGTTTGCAAAGAGTTCCGGATGGTTCCAGATAGACAGTTAGAAACTAACGCGTGTACAATGGACACGTTGTGTCTGTCACACCTGGACGGCGTTGGATCGAGCAGCAGAGTCAGCTGCAGCTGATGTTAATGTTAAAAAGATATTGTTGGGCCGAAGTCAGGGAAAGTGCATTAAAACTGTTGACAAAGTGGGTACTGACTGACTGGATATTGATGCTCCTGATGCTGTCAGTGTGCGACAGGAAGAACCGCTGACCGTAGTGTTTGTGTCTGACAGGGAGACGTCGGGCTGAGGGGACTTCCTGGTCTGCAGGTGAGAACAAACACACAACAAACAAGACAAGAACAGCATGACACACATGAACCAGTAAGACAGGGGGAGATTTTAGATTATTGAGGTACTTTTACCTCCATTTTCCAATACATTTCCCATTACCTCCATTTTTTTGATTGACATTACATGCATTTTGATGATAATGCTTCAGTATATTTACTTCAGTAGGATTTTGAATGCATGACTTAAATGATCTTCGTCGTCCATCATGGTCCATCGCGGCAAACACACGGCTGATGGGTGTTTGAGATTGTGGGCTCTGCTATTGAGATCTGAGAGGTTGGCAGTGATTTACATTTTAGGTCTCTGTCTGCAGGGTTCACAGGGTCTGCCTGGACTGAAGGGTGATCCAGGTTCTCCGGGACTGGATGGGACCAACGTGAGTCACAGCTGATGATCACTCACAACATTAGTGCAGTTTACTGGGGCTACTTGACATACTGAAAGTGACAGAATCAAAAGCACAAATGTTTCCTCTTACCTGTAACGTGTTTATCTGTTTGGATACTACTCGGAGTTTGGAGATATCAGCTGTAGGGATTTGTGTCTGCGTCTCTCCAGCATGATGGAACTAGATGGAACTTCACTTGTCCAATAAAATACATTTGAAATGCTTTTGTGTTAATATCAGTCTGTCTCTGCAGGGTCTCCCTGGTCTGCCTGGCCTGAGGGGTCCACCTGTAAGTATTATATATACATAGAGAAAGTGTGTGTGATTTTATTGTTTGTGTAGACCTTCATCGCAAACTGGTCCATTTTCGGGTGATGTCTTTATTTCCAGTTATTAAAATTGTTATTGTATTTGTCTTTCAGGGAGAAAAAGGTCGATCTCTGCCCGGACAGAAAGGAGATGAGGTACACAGTAAGAAACGGTTTGCATCTGGCCACGCCCCCTCAGCGACATCACTGCAGGTGTTTCCTTTCCGGCAGCATCAGGAAAACACCTGCACTGATGGTGCTGAGGGGGCGTGGCCAGACAAACGCAGTCAGGGCACTTCAAAGTAGAAATTACCTTTTTCAATGGGAACAGCTGTCCAGTGCTGTAGCAGTATTGCAGTACATTGTCCTGTTGTGTAGTACTGTGCAGTAGTAGTATTGCAGTGCTGTATGTGGTCCTCAGGGGGATCAGGGTCGCCAGGGGCCTCCAGGGCCATTTGAGTATGTCGACCCTCCAGAAGACCTGTACATCAAAGGAGAACAGGTGGGTTCTACTGTAGTTCTGCTGTAAATCTCCTGAAGCACTTGATGTAATGTTTGTGTTTTTGCTCTACTGTACTTTTTCTAATGCTGGGTTCTGTTGGTTCTAACGTAAGGTTCTGTTGGTTCTTTAGGGTCCTCGAGGTATCAAAGGTGTCTGTGGGCTTCAAGGACTGCCAGTAAGTTGAGATAACACATCAAGCCACCAGAACATCTGGCTGAAGGAACACAAAGTTCAAAGTTCTCAAAGGTTCTCCTGTAGTCTGGCCTTGATAAACTTATGTTCTGCATTTAAACACAACTCGTTGGTTCGTCATCCAATGAGAAGAGAATATTATTGATGGCTGATTATTGTGAACATGAATCTGTGTTCGTGATTTAGGGTTTGGACGCTCTCCAGGGGATCGAAGGAGAGAAGGGGATCGTGGGATTTCCAGGACCCAGGGTGAGTAAGCCTACGTCTTCACAGTACTGATCAGTATTGACTAAAATCTTCCCATAAGCATGAAACAGATTAATCAGCCCGGTTGCAGGATGAATGTTCATCCTCGGAGAAGAGAGTGAAATGCTGATAGCGAAAGTGATTAAAGTGTTGACATGAACTCTTCTGATTACCAGTGAAACATCAGTCTCTGTGTAAACATGTGCGATGTGTTTATGTGTTTCAGGGATTAACTGGTAACACTGGGCTGCCTGCAGAGAAAGGGTTCAAGGTGAGTCAAAGTAAAGGAATGAGCAGTAGAGGAGGACGTTAAGATGTAAACACTGACATGATCAGAGAGAAATTCATTTCCATGAAAACAGAACAAATAAACTTAATGCTCTAATGTCCTCTGTGTGTGTGTGTGTGTGTGTGTATTTTCAGGGGATTCGAGGAAGTCCAGGTCTCCCAGGTCTGATTGGACAAGAAGGTCCAAAGGTCAGTCTTTTGGTCTGTGTAGTGCAGTGAAAACATTGGCTCTGCTGTGTGACACCATCAGCACTGTGCTGTCACATACAGCCAAACACAGGAAGCAGGGAGGGCAGGTGTAGCATGGAGTCTATCACCTGTAACACCTGAGCTGTCTGAGCACAATGTTTTCAGCCTGAATGTTTTATTCTCTATCGGGAAACTGATGTGCGTTTAGAGGACAGCAGCTAATGAGAGACGAGCTCATGTACATGCAGTCTATCGGGACACGTTGACAGAAACATTGACAGAGTCAGCCACCAGGGGGCGATGGAGGTGTTTTGGCTTCACTTTGGGGAACTTTCATGTCTTCCATCTTCATATGCTTTGATATTTTGTGCATACCATCCACTGCAGTTGACTAAATAGTTGCTGATATTTCTTATAGAAATTCTAAAATTACAAAGCCAATCAGGGACGTCTGTTTAACAGTAAAATGCTTTTTGTATCAAATAAATTGATTAGGAATCCATACTAACAAATCAAATTTGTCTGTTCTCATAGTTTAACGTGGTTATGCTTTGGTGTTCAAAGCAAATAACAAGATAATAAGTTTCATAGAAAGGAAAATGCATGTTTCTGTCATGATCCTGTCTGTTCCCAGGGCATGATGGGAGATAGAGGGCTTAAAGGCCTCCCTCAGGAAGCAGAGATCACACACAAAGGTACGGATCAATACACACTCATACACATGATGTTGTGACTCTGATATTAGATAAGACACACCTTAACACAGCTTCATGATGCCCAGCAGGGAAATTAATGTCAGAAATGAGTACAGAGAGAAAATAAAGAAATAAATCATCAGATGCATATAAAACTGTAATAATAAAAGAGTAAAAGCAACAAACAGTCCAATAGTGATGCTTTATGTGCATTCAGCTCCCTGTCCGGTTCCTTCAGGTTGACTTAATCAAAGACAAAACATGTTGAGTTTGTAGTAACAGCAGGATCCTCGACTTCACTTCCCACACACACATCAGACAATCAGAGTCACTGATACTGCTATTAGAGTATCTTTGGAGCCGTAACTATTATTAAGAATTATTTCATGACAAAGGAAAAAATACTGACCTCAGTGGTCAGGACTACTGTCATCGTGATGTCAGCTAACTGCCTCCTGTCTTTCAGGCGAGGTTGGAGATCCTGGAGCCTCTGGGCTCAGTGGCCAACCAGGAGACAGGGGGCTGCTGGGAATGCAGGGCCTCCCAGGAGCCCCTGGCAGATCAATACCTGGTCAGTTCCTGCAGCCTGTGAGCAAGACAGCATCATGTGTTGTGATATTTAGTGTGAACAGACAATGTTGAGACTAAAATTTCAGTTAAAGCTGAATTTAATGATTACTGTGATATAAAAACTTGGGAGACCACTGAGGGACATGAAGAACAGAACTTTTGAGTTTCAAATTTTCACATTCCAAGATTTAAGATGGTATGACGACAAGTAAAGGTCTCTGCTGTCCCTCCTCAGGACCACCAGGTGCTGTCGGACCGAGGGGAATTCCAGGATTCCAAGGGGACAAAGGAGATCCAGGTCAGGCTTTTATAGGTGCACCAGCACCTGGAGAACCTGGAAAACCAGGGCAACCTGGAGCCAAAGGACTTAAAGGAGAACCGGGGAATCCAGGTACCAAATAACACTATTCTGCGTGTTGGTGTTACACCTGTGAATTCAGGCATGGTGATGTCTTCACCTAAAGTTATTTAAATTAGTTATTTTCGTTTTTTAAAAATTTCAGAATCAGTACAGCTCATTCCTGAATTTCTTTTCAGGTAGTTACTGTCTTCCTGGGGCACCAGGAGAGTCTGGACATCCAGGTGTACAGGGACCCCCAGGTACCCAAGGCTTCCCAGGGTTCAAAGGTCAGTTTCTGGACATTTAGATTGACATTTTCATTTTTTTATAGAGCAATAAAGAATTGAAAAGGGTGGTCACATCAAAGCTCACAGCCCATCACTGTAATGTCACATCAGACCCAGACAGGAATTGGTTCTTACGTGCTACCTCATTGCTGAACGCACAGCTTGTTCGGTGTCATCTCCAAATATCAGATTAAAAGGAAAAAATCAGAGGCTCCAAGAGATAGGCCTGAGGTTTTTAAATATATCTGTGCATTGCAGGGAGTCCAGGTGATTGTTCTTGTGGCCCTCCAATTGCACTGAGGGGAGACCCTGGCCCTCAGGGTAACCTGGGATCTCCAGGGTCTCCAGGAGATCCAGGAGTCCCAGGGCCAAGAGGAGAAAGAGGTTCGTCTGGAGACCCAGGAGAGCAGGGACAGCAGGTGGGTCACCAGACAGTACTGTAGGAGGCCGTGTCACCAACACAAAGGTAGGAGTTTTGTTGGATTGATTGATTGACTGAATGATTGACTTGTTTGCAGGGTCCGGTTGGATTTCCAGGTGCTACAGGGTTCAAAGGTCAGAAAGGAGATTTCATTGTGGTGGATATTAAAGGTGAGTTTAACCATTACGCACCAACCAATCACTTCTCTTTGTATATAAAAGATTTATGCTAGAACGGTTAATTGTATTGATTTAATTTTAAGTGAATCAGTTTGTCAATGGTTCTGACCGGACTGATTGGTCTTCAGGTGAAAAAGGAACCAGGGGCCAGGAGGGCCCCCCAGGCAGAGAAGGATTCTCAGGGAGAAGAGGACTCGATGGGGTCTTGGGTCCCCCTGGAAACCCCGGCCCCCAGGTTAGTCAGACACGTCAGGTGAACTCACAGCAGGTGTAAAGCTGTTGCCATGTCACAGTAGAACCGGACAGTGTAGTAAAGGTATAGGTAAGGTGAAATAAGAGTTTCAAAAGACTCCAAAACTTACTGTTGACTGATGTCATTGTGGTTGTGACTCCTTGCCCATACATTTATCAATCACTTTTCTCTTCTTTTTCAGGGTGAAAGTGTCCCCAGCTGTACTGGAGAAAGAGGCCCCCCAGGACTGCCAGGGCCAAAGGGATTGTCAGGACCTTCAGGTTCCACAGGTCCAGGTGTAGTCGGAGCAGTAGGACTGCGTGGGGCCACTGGTGAACCGGGACCTCCAGGATTCCCTGGCCTTCCAGGACTGAAAGGGGGTAGAGGTAGAGAGCGAAATCAATTTTAAAAACCTTTCTGATTGCTCCTTAAAATGTTCAGTCTTCCAACTTCTGCTGGACCCCTCCCTTTCTGTTTGACCCCTCCTCTTCCAATCTGATCTCCTCCTCTTCCTGTTTTACCTTCCCAACCTTTTGGGTCTGACTCCTGCTCTTCCTACTTGACCCCTCCCTTTCCTGCAGGGGAGACACTGTCACCTGTACTCAGACACTTTGGTGTCCCTGGACAGAAGGGAGACTCTGGAAATAAAGGTAAACACCATCTGTAACATGTCTGTCTGTTCATCTGTATGTCTGACTACCTGCCTAGCTGTCCAACTTCCTGTCCACCTGTCGGTTTACCTGTCTGTCTCTCCAGGTCAGACAGGACTCCCTGGTCCTCCAGGTATCCCAGGAATCAGAGGACCTGATGGAATTAAAGGACACAAAGGACTTTCTGGAGTTCCTGGACAACGTGGACAACAAGGTAATGGAGCACACCTGTCGCGCCTAAACCACACCTGCCATCCACATTATATCAAACATTATGACCTTTTAATACACAGAGTGTATTAGAGTACCAGAGTACCAATCCAGTTCAGATTAAATCCAAATACTCAAGAGTCCGCTTTAAGCAGCAGGTCTTCCCCATACCACAGTGAAGTCTAGAATCGTAGTCCAGGTTGGCTTGCCATCTTGTGTGTGTGTGTGTGTGTGTGTGTGTGTGTGTGTGTGTGTGTGCATGTGCGTGTGTGTGCATGCGCATGACAGATGACTCTGTTTCTTCAGTCTTTCAATAGAATCAGCAAAATAAACCTGACCAAAACCACTGCGGTTTACTTCATAATGTTCCCCACAGGTTTCCATCTAAGCAGGTGCTATTTTATGGGTACTAAAACTGCTTTTTCAATCAAATTATTCCACTGGCTAAGTTCACCGCTTTCTTCTTCACTCTCTGCTCGCTCACTCACTACCCTATTATCTTTACACATACCCTCTCCTCCTCCTGCAGGACCTCCAGGTGTTGTTGGAGATACTGGAGAGGAAGGACCTGAGGGCTTCAGCTATGAAGGAGATCCAGGTACCCCTTTTACTCATCTGCATGTCTTACCTGGTGTTTTCACACAGTTCAAAAGTCTAGGCGACACCAAAATGTTCCATTTGACCTCTCATTTATTATTATGTGTATAAGCACGCTTTCCACTGTATCTTGTTTTGTCCGGAAGATTTTAAGAGAAATTAATATACTGTGATGTATACCATCAAGTATCTATCTATCATTGTCCATGCTTCAAAGCATAGGGTTAGGGTTATAAATTCACAGCCCTACACAAGTCATATTACTTTTACGTATTACGTTTCTGTTTTTCGAACACATGGCAACCATTGTTTTACAGGTTCTTGTGACATGAAGGAAGGACAGGCCTTACAGAAAGTTTTGTCATTGGTGTAAAGTTGTTTCCCTGCACTGCAGCTGCTCAGTAAATGTCAAGGACTGGTTCTTTTTGAAGTATATATGTGAGAACACCCACAGGTGGATGGAATCCTATCGAGTCATTGTCAGGAGTGCGTAAGGTCTAACTGTGTGTATGCTAGGCTCTCCAGGGCTCCCAGGTTCTTCTGGACTGAGAGGCCCAGCAGGAGACTCTGCTGTTGGGCACCGAGGACCCATCGGCTTCCCAGGGCCACTGGGTCCTCAGGGGCCGAAAGGAGTCCCTGGTCCCCCCGGAGACGATGGACTACAAGGTGAATGACTGCACCTGAGAAGAAGATGATGAACCTGAATATACTGAATAAAAGATTCAGATAAAAGATAAAAAATGTTTTAGTGCATATTGAAAATATGTTTTTTGCTATATGATACAGTGGCAGAAACCAGAAAATAACTGGATTTTCATTTGTTTTTTCTGAGGTTCGCACAAATGTTAAAATGTGACACAAAATCAACTTTCTTCTCAAACTTGATCTAAATTTTGTTCAGATGGGTTTAAATGTGATTGATTTGAAATCTTACATATTCTTAATTGTTTCCTGTTTGTCCAGGAGTGCAGGGTCTGGCGGGGCGCCCTGGAGCAAAAGGCCAAAGAGGACAGGACGGGGCCCCAGGTTTAACTGGTCCCGCGGGCCCCACACCTGTCTTCTGTATGGCAGGAAAACTTGGTTTGGCTGGCATTTCTGGCCCTCAGGGACCCATCGGACCCCCAGGTAACCTCTGGCTGTTAATGATGCACATTCTCCTTTACTTCACACTAGCACACAAAATGGTGTGATGTAATTTGCTCAATTCCGTTCAGGTTGTACGGGGGAGAAAGGTGAGACCGGAGAAGTGGGTCCTCCAGGTTTTGGCCTTCCAGGCCCTGTTGGTAAACCAGGCTCTCCAGGTTTGCCAGGGTACCCAGGGCCCCAGGGCCCCTCTGGCCCCAGTGGAGACCCAGGAGTGCCAGGGGCCCAGGGTCAGAAAGGTGAGCTCCTCCCACCAGCATGTCTGTATTTAAATGTTTCCTGATGACACGGGTTCACTGATACACTATACTGGTGTGTTTCAGGTCTGATGGGGCCCCAGGGCCTGGCCGGACAGCCAGGGGTGCCTGGACAGCCTGGGGCCCATGGAGCCTCTGGGTTGAGGGGGCCGAGGGGGTTCAGCGGACAAGATGGAGCTCCAGGATGTGAAGGCCCGCAAGGAGAGAAGGGTAAACACTGAGAGATACAACAGTACCTCAAGTCTACAGCACCGTGTTAATCTACTAGCATAAATACACTGAATGAAGTAAGGCTGTGATTTAAAGTGAGATCCTGTTAAAAACCTCTTCCATGTGTGTTGCCTGCAGGCTTCAAAGGGTTTCCAGGTCCTCCAGGCGAGGTCAAGTATATCCCCATCAAAGGAGAGAGAGGAAAAAAAGGACACCACGGCCACAATGGCTTTCCTGGACCACGAGGTCAGTGTCAGGGTGTGATGTCACAAAGGGAGTTTCCTTTGTTTCATAGGTTCACAATGTCTTTAGATCAGTGCTGTATTCAGGTACTCTGTGAAAGTTGGAAAAACCTTTCTTGCCTCCACATTGAACAGCTGAATGCTGGCCTCAAAGGTTTGGTCTAATTATCACAGATGATTTTCAATACTCTGAGCTGGTAAACATTCAGGAATCCTAAGTCTGAAAGCACCAGTCTGAATTCCCAGTAGAATTTCAAATGTCCACAGTAAATCAACATGAATCTGCAAACTTGTATGTATGTTGTATCATGATGGGGCCAGAAATAAGAAATGACCTGAAAGTAGAGTGGAGTCAGGAGGAGTCAGGTTCACTCAAGTTGAATCAGGACAAGTTCTGTTGAGTCAAGATGAACCCAGTCGAGATGAGTTTGTCAGTATCTAGGGTTAAATTGATTTCCCATGATTTCCCATGATGCTGTGGGTTCTGTGACATAGTAGCATCAGTCTTTGTCATCCAGTGAACATTTTTACATTAAACACCTGCTGTCTCCACAGGAAGTAAAGGTGTGCAAGGAGCTACTGGTAAGCCAGGCTATCCAGGCATCAACGGACCCCCTGGCGTTATAGGACTCAAAGGCCCCCCCGGGCCCTTGGGCAAACCAGGACCTCCAGGACCACCTGGAGATCCAGGACCTCCAGGATTCATTGGATTACCTGGAGAGTCAGGAGATCCAGTAAGATACAAGTTAACTTTATAATCAGAGGTGATGCATGTGGATATCTCCGAGTGTGAGGACAGAAACTTTACCTAAGCTGCTCGTCACACTGGGATACCAGTGATATGTGGGTCAAACCATAACACGTGGGTCAGGCAGATTCGGGTCATACCCATGATACTGACAAGAAAACATCATGAGTGTGGGTCGGTGGGTCAAGTAAGAAAGTAAGCTATTAATAATTCACAGAGTAACTTAGAAAAACATTGTGAAACAGTGTTTACAGAGAGAATACGGGAAGATCTGATACGCCACAGATGTCTGGAAATGGATGTGGCATATCCTGTGGAAGACCCAACCTCCAGCTCGCACTGGGATGGTTTGCAGCCGGGTGCGAAGCGGCTAGGATGAAGATCAGCACCTCTAAGACTGAGGCCATGGTTTTCAGCAGGAAAACGGTGTACGGTCCACTCCAGGTTGGAGGAGAGTTGCTGCCCCAAGTGGAGGAGTTCAAGTATCTTGGAGTGTTTTTCACAAGTGAGGGAAAAATGGAGCGTGAGATTGACAGGCTGATCGGAGTCCACTGTGATGTGGATGCTTTACTGATCTGATGTGGTGAAGAGAGAGCTGAACTGAAAGGCGAAGCTTTCCAATTACCTGTCAACCAACATCCCAGCCCTCACCTCTGGTCACGAGCTGTGGGTAGTGAGCGAAAGAACAAGATTGTGGATGCAAGTGGCTGAAATGAGTTTCCTCCTCAGCCTTAGAGATAGGATGAGGATCTCTGACATCCCGGAGGGTGAAACTCAGAGTGAAATTGCTGGAGCTGGTTGAAGTGGTTCGGGCATCTGGTCAGGACGCCTCCCTGGGGAGGTGTTTTGGTCATGTCCATGCAAGAGGAGACCCATGACACAATGGAGAGATTACATCTCTCACCTGGACTGGAATGCCATGGAATCCCTCTGGACAAGCTGGAATGGATGAGGAGAGAAACAAAAATAAATATATTTAATGATTTAATGCTACCTTGCTATCCAGATTGTGTGTGTGTTTTAAAATTATGGTTAAAAAAATGGTTATAAAACTCAACAATATGTCAACACCAATCGGATACAGAGCAGATGAACTCCCATAGTATTTAACAAGTCTTCATGTGTGAAGACCCAAAAGGAAGTCATTTTCTTTAAATTAACTTTGTTCAAAATCAGGTTTGTTTGAGCTGTTGAAGAATCATGGAATCTACAGAACCACAAACAGATGATTAATCAGTAGGACCAAAGGTCTTTGTCTTTTAATTGTTTTAGGAAACAAATGTAAATGTTAAATGTTCAGAAATATTGATCTGCTCTTGTCTTGTTTGCAGGGTGACCCAGGATGTCCAGGGCAACAAGGAGTACCTGGTCACGAAGGATGTGCTGGACCCAAAGGTATGAACTAACCCCTAATGCAGCCCTACACCATGACTCAGCAGACTTATTTCACAAATGAATTCAAAGAGATGTCAAGGATTTTATCTATGATTTCTCACGCTTGTGTTTTTCTGTCAGGTGATAAAGGAGACTCTGTTGGTTGTTATGGTCCACCTGGAGACAAGGGGCCTCCTGGAGACAGCGGACTCCAAGGTGATGATCTGGTTCTGGTTCTGCAGCAGAGCCTTAAAAGAAGAGGAAACAAAGTGAAACAGAAAATAAAGATGATCACTAGCATTGAACATGGATATACAGCCAGTAAAACATGACGCTGACTTCAAACAGAAAAGTTATTAAAAAAATTTTAAAGCTGATTGTTGATTGGACCATCAGGTGACGTTCTGGATGAATCAGTTATTTTTCTCTGTCAGGACCTATTGGACCTAAAGGGGATCCTGGTACACCCGGTTTCATCGGGGCTCCAGGACAGAAAGGATGCAAAGGAGATCCAGGCCACCAGGGCATCTCAGGTGAACCAGGTACAGAAGCTCATTAAGATAAAGTTACCCCTTCATTCACCGGCATAGACCCTGTCCTACAGTCAAATTAACTGCTAAAACGCAGTGTATTGTTTTGCCATTCCCACAGTACTTTTTTCTGACAGCAAAAGATAGCCTATTACAAGCTGTAAGATACAAGCTAAAAGTGGAGATTAGCAATAAATCAGAGCAAAACACAAATAATGCATTTCAGAAAGAAAGCATTGATAAGTACGCAAATATACGCAATTAGTTTTGGCTCCTTAAATTGTGATAATGCATATAATTTTGTCTTAATGGATTTATAACTTATGAGGTGGAATTGGGTACCTTGTTAACTTTGCTGAGAGAGCTCTAGAATCAGTCATTAACACACTGAAATTATGAAATAATCTTAGATTATTCTGCACATATCCAACTTAGTCTGATTGACCTTTGACATCTTGAACCTCGTGAACACCCAATTTGATCCAGAAGGTGCAGCTGACTGCTGGTTTGGGAGGTTTTATTAGCTTCAACTCTAGCCTTGTCTGTGTGGTTTATTTCAGGTGTGGTTGGTCCCTCTGGTCCCAGTGGTCGTCCAGGTCTTCCTGGTTTTCCTGGTAAAGCGGGGGCTGATGGTCCTCCAGGACCGCAGGGCTGCCAGGGACTTCAAGGTCAGAACTCGAACCCAGAATAGCTTTCATGTCAGTCATGTTAGATTATTAGTTTAGCAAGTAGTAGGACAGATTGTGACTATATTTCACATCTGGACACATGCTGAACTGGCGACACTAACCTTGTGTGTCAACCTCGAAACTGTGCTGATTGTATAGACCTAATATGCTGTTGGGTTGACCGTGTGTGTGTGTGAAGCCTCCATTCAAAGTTTTCGAATCCACGTCCATATTTGAAGCTTTGTAGTCCACCACAAGCTCAGCGGTTTTGCTGAGTCTTATGAGTCTGTACAGACATCTCGACTGGTGCACAGTAGCAAACAACCACAAGGCGTTTTTTTCTCATTTTTGTTTCAAATGCTGGTTGCACTTGGAATTAAAGACTTCTTAAAATATCTGCGGTTGTCAGAAGCAGCCTGTAGCACCTCCCAGAGACTCAAACTGAGGAAAATAAAGGATGAGAGCTGATTGTCACAATGGTCCAGCCTTTATCTCTTGTCCTGTTCGTATTCCAATTATTTGGCTTTTAATGCAGACCTATTCTAAGCAGATGACTCTGCGGGCTGCAGCTCAGGTGACCTGATGTCACTTTCAGTTAGGGTTCAGTTAAGCCTCAGTTGATGATCCAGAATTGAACCAAGTCTTTCAACAGCTGACCGTCAAATACATCAGGCTCTGTCGTAGCCTTGTCTGCGTCCATCACGTGAACCTCTGCTCACACGTCATAACGGTCTCTCAAGAGTATCCCACATCACTCTCCTTCACCTGAAGTGATAATGAGAACACCTGTAATACAGTTAAGTTTACTTTAGATTTTATTTTTAGTTATCCATAGCTTTGTGTTGTTTGTTGCAAGATGTGTGAGTTTGTGAAAATAAGTTTACATTTTACTTCTTATGAATGATTTTGTGACATCAGGTCCTCCTGGACCATTGGGACTTCATGGACTAGATGGACTCAAAGGAGTGAAAGGGGACATGGGCACCAGAGGTATCTCTCTCTTTCTGAAGCTACACTAACATGTAGACCTGCTTCGACCTCCATCCTGCAGAACCAGGTTCCTCCAGATGTTACAGAATTAAATAAAATGTGGAATTGATTAAAATGTAGAGGACTCTGTCCAAATGTTTTTTGGGACGAGGGAGTGAATCTTATTTGTGTCCCTGGGACTGTCAGCAGCATCACAATGATAACATTTGTCTCTCTGGTCAGGTTTGGGTTTGTCAGGCCCTCAAGGTTGTCAGGGTCCTCCAGGAGAAAAGGGTCCTCCAGGTCATCCAGGATTCCCTGGCCCATCTCAAGCTGGCTCACCAGGACCCAAAGGCCCTCCAGGACCTAAAGGTCTGTAGCAGTGTGATTCACATCAGGGTCAGGATGTGACAGATTTGTAATGATGTAAATATCACAGTTTACTCTCTGATCCATCTTAAGATCAGACCTTCATAGTGACTGTCAGTCAGCTGGGTGTCCTTGTGTGTTGTTGTAGGCCCAACAGGTGGTTTTGGACCTCCAGGTAATCCTGGACCAGACTGTAAAGGTCCAAACCATGGCCCTCAAGGAGATCCTGGTTGTCCTGGACCAGACGGGGACCCAGGTACGACTTTAAGTTTCAGGTTTAATAAACTAACAGATAAATCACAGTGGAAGACTTCTGACTTTTGTTTGGTGTTTTAGGGTGCCCTGGTGACATGGGAGATCCAGGTCAGAACCCTCCAATGCCTGGAGATGATGGAGACAATGGAAACACAGGGTGCAGAGGGGCACAGGGCCCAAAGGGACCTCCAGGGCTCAAAGGACTACCAGGCACCCCTGGAAATCCAGGAGTGAAAGGTCAGACTGTCTCCATGTTTGTCTCTCTATATATTACAGATATCTTCATATGAAGGTACCCGATGTGTTACTCCTGGTCTTCACTCACTCAGAATTTGTATCACTACCTGACAGAACTGAACTGTCAGTGTAATGTAGCTACACCTGAGCACAACATTAACTCATTCTAATTTCAGTCTAAATGGGTTTTCCTTTAATTTGAAGGAAAACCTTTGAGGCCTCAGTGGTCACTTTCCCAAGAACGTTATCTGGTAAAGCTTAAATGGTACAGTGTGTAGGTCACATTTCACATTTTATTTACAGAGCCCAACATTCCCCTTTGAGCAAGCACTTGGCCACAGTGGGAGAGTGAGAGAGAGCAGGAGGGAGAGAGAGAGAATCTTATCATTAAAAAAGGTTATAAAGTCATTGCTGCTAAGGGTCACAGGGATACAAGGCTCGATAGCACTATGGCTCTCTGTCAGCCTGGCTACAGGGCTGAACAGAAACCTGGGATTATGCTTTATGCTATCAATTAATTTTTTTTTAAGACTAATTTTGCTTTATGTGTTTCTTTTTTAGTGGGGCAACAGAGTCTATCGTTGTCCTTAATGAGCTCGCAGCACTCTCCACAAAATGGTCAGTTTGAGAGGGATTGTTGTAATGTTCACTGATATCGGGACATGATACTGAAGTAAATGACAATAGAATTGCTTCCTTAAATTTAGCCGCAGCGCTATCAGAAAGGTATCTAGTGTAGGAGTTTTTACTTGGTGGTATGAAGTCAAATAGTACGTATTCAAAAGTTATTAAACAATGGTCAGATTGAAGGGGATTTTGTTCAAAGACTATTAAATGTTATACTTCAATGCCATATGTCAGAACAAGGTCAAGAGTGTGACTGAAGCAGTGAGTGGGTTCATGTACACACTGACAGAAGCCAGTTGAATCTAACAGAGAGATAAATGCTGTGCAAAGGATGCCCTTTTTCAGTTCCGGTCCCTGCTGTAAGCCAGCCTGCCTCCTGACCTATAGGCTACTTGCCGGGCTGTTAGCAGGGGCCACACTGTGCCATCCAGCCATGGCTTCTGGTTAGGAAAAAACGTGATTGTCTTTGTGGGTAGGACAGCATCAGCTCCACGGAGATGTGATCTGACATGCCTATGTGAGGAGCTGCTACAGCCTCGTATGTCCCTGGTACGTTGCAGGAGACCTGGTCCAGTATATTGTAGTCTCTGGTTGGAAAGTTGATGAATTTATGGAATTTGGGGAGAACGGCTTATAATTCCACATGGTTAAAGTCCTCAGCCACGATCACAGCTGCCTCTGGATTAGCGTCCATTTGGCCGCTAATCAGGTGGTATAGCTCCTCTAGCGCCAGGGAAACAACCTAACTAACCCTTCACCCACAACTCTTTCCTTTTTTGGATGTCAGGACACCACATCATGGACTGTGTGTGTGTGTGTGTGTGTGTGTGTGTGTGTGTGTGTGTCTCTTGGGGATCAGGTAAACGGGGGTCTACAGGTTTGATGGGACTACCTGGTAATCGGGGTCCTAAAGGTTGTGCTGGTCCCAGTGGGCCTCCAGGACCAAAAGGATGTGCTGGACCAGTGGGTCCAAAGGGGGAGAAGGGACGAGTCTCCCCCTACCCCAGTTATCCTCCCCCGCAAGCGGGTCTCAGAGGACACCAGGGGCCTTCCGGTCAGCCTGGAGAATCTGGCCTTCAGGGAGAAACTGGCCGTAAAGGACCCAAAGGTAAGGTAAAGGTAACAGGAGGTCGACCAGGTTATAATAAAGTCATTGTTCATCTCAGTGCAGCTAAATATTAACATTGTTCATGATGTGTTTCAGGCAAGAAGGGGCACATTGGGGATGCAGGACTACTAGGCAGTGAGGGGTGCCAAGGTCCAACTGGAGACAGAGGAAAACCAGGTCCACAGGGTGAGAAAGGACCACGGGGAGCCAGAGGTGAGGAGTCCATCTGTCTGTTTTTATCTGCCAGCTTGTTTGTTATAACTCATAAAATGTATTTGGTCATGCTAGGTTCCAATTTAGCTTTCCAATAATCATGATTTAATACTACCAGCTGCTGCTGTGATACAGATAATTGTGTTTCCTCTACATAGAGGTGGACAACATGACTGGTGAAGCCCAAACATCGGGATCATGCGCTTGTAATTGGCTGCAGTGTGGTTCATAACCCCCCACCCCCATGTTAGCAGATGGTACATGGAGAAAACTAAGCATATGTCCAATAAAATTTTCCCAAAGATGGTTTCTGCCATTTTAGGCAGTTCTTGTCTTGCTGACATACAGTACGTTCATGTACGTCCATATTTCTAACATGTTAAATTTTATCCAAAATTGGGAAACGTGAAGGTAACTTTAAGAGATACTGCTCTGTCTGAACGTTAACAATGAGTTTATTTGTTGATGTACCTTGTGTTGTGGTCTTTGTGTCTCAGGTGATCCTGGTCCAAGAGGTGACCAAGGTCCTGCTGGACCAAGCAGAAGCTTGAACTCAGGGTTCCTGCTGGTGATCCACAGCCAGTCAACAGCTGTTCCCTCTTGCCCATCAAACATGAACGTCTTGTGGAATGGATATAGTCTGCTGTACCTGGAGGGTCAGGAGAAGGCTCACAATCAGGATCTGGGTATGTTTATACACATAAACACATAGTACAGTTTCCATGCTTTTAAACAAAAAAATGCATTTGGCTTTTCAAAAAGTGTTGTTTCACTGAAAATTCAGATTCTAATCTTACTCAATCCCTGTCCATGACAGTTGCAGGACTTGTGTCCAGAAGGTGATGATCAGTTGCTTTCTTGTCCCTGAGATTTTGTCCCATCACCAGATACTCCTTCACTTGATGAAGACCGCATCCTGCTTATCAAAGTATGAGTCTGAGTAGCAGGAGGGTAATAAAGATAATCCAGTCATTGTTCTGCCCGCTCACATACTCTGGCATCTCCTAGGAGTTTTTGAGGTTTCCCGGTTCTGACGGAACATATAATGCTCCAGTTTCTTCTGGGACTGCCCTGGGGTCTCCGTGGTTGAGCCCAGACATCCTGCAAAGAACACTCATTGCATCTGTTTTGATTCACCATCTCATTATGAGTACTGAAAGAAAGCCAGTTAATCCAGTTAACCACCACAATCTGATACAGTGCTGCTTATGCGCCACCAATCCACCTGTTGATGTCACACTTACCTGTACTGGTTAAGATCTTGAGATACTTCAACTGCTTCAGTTGAGGTAGAAACTCTCTTGTAACCTAAAGGGAACATCCCACCATTTTACAGCAGAGTACCGTGAACTAATGAACCATGGAGGCAGGCAGGAATTCAGAAACAGGAGAGCATTCAGTAATTTTTAAAAATAAATTTTGCTGTACAGACTCCTGTTTTCATGTCACATCAAAACAGACAAAAAGAAACTCTGACCAGTTCACCAAAGTTGGGCTGGCATGCATGATGGGCTATGAAGTTGTGTGGAGGATGGAACAAAACAGAACAAGGAAACAACCCTGATGGAATCCAAGCCTGATTTACTCCAGCACTCACTGAGAGCATGTTGTTCAAGGACTCAAAGTAATAGCCCAGTACCACACTCCTCACCCATAAGATACCCCAGAGGTCATAAACCTGCACTATGTCCACAGAGTACAAGTAGACTTGATGGACAGTCTCCTGTGACACAGCAGTGGTTCAGCTCTTGCAGCGATACAGCCCTCCAGTATCCCTGCAAGAGCTGAGGTACGATACCTGAGGGACGGTACCTGTGCCAGACCACAGGTACCGTCCCTGAAATGAGTGAGACGCTGGGCAGGTTGCCCAGGACAGCCTCAGGGGATCAGCCTCAGAGCGTCAGCCTCAGGGGGTCAGCCTCAGGGGGTCAGCCTCAGGGGGTCAGCCTCAGGGGGTCAGCCTCAGAGCGTCAGCCTCAGGGGGTCAGCCTCAGGGGGTCAGCCTCAGGGCGTCAGCCTCAGGGGGTCAGCCTCAGGGGGTCAGCCTCAGAGCGTCAGCCTCAGGGGGTCAGCCTCAGGGCGTCAGCCTCAGGGCGTCAGCCTCAGGGCGACTTTCATCCGCAACTGGTGCCACTGCGGTGGTTTTTGACAACCTCAGTCACTTCTGCCAAAGAAGTCTTTCCCAGAGTCCTCCCGCTCTGCCTCACCTAAGGAGGACGTGTCAGTCCAGTTCAGTTTAGTTTTAGATGGTAAGTGGGTTGTTGAAAATGTTGAATAATTTGAATTTTATTTGTTCTGATGACAATTCCAGGCCAGGCGGGATCGTGTATGCGGGTCTTCTCCACCATGCCCTTCTCATCCTGTAACATGAGAGCCTGCTCCTACGCCAGTCGTAATGATAAATCTTATTGGCTGTCGACGACAGCGCCTGTCCCCAGCATACCAGTGGACGGAGCTGCCATCGAAGATCACATCAGTCGCTGTGTGGTGTGTGAAGCCCCCTCCTCAACTATCACGATGCACAGTCAGACCTCGAGCCAGCCAGGCTGCCCCCCCAGGTGGAGGAGCCTGTGGACCGGATACTCCTTCTTCATGGTGGGTTCTGCAGTAGTACTGGTAGTACTACTAATACCATGCTACTGTTACTGAGTAATACTGCCATTAATACTACTGCTAATACTGTTACTGCACTCGTAAATGTATTAAAACAGTACTACCACTTCTAATAATACTGCTGCTGCTGCTGATGTCACTACAAATACTGTTACTGCAGGCATGAAAGTGCTATAACAAATATGTAATATGAAATGCTAATGACACCACAAATATATAATTAATGCCACTAAAAAACTTTAACGTTAAAACGTTAAATACTACTGTAGTACTGTACTCTTACAGTTAAATACTACTGTATCTACTGTAAATTAAAACTGAATACTGTTTCATAATACTACTGTTACTGTTGTTACCTCTCTCACCCTCAGTTGAGACATCTGTCTGCAGGTGTCCGTCAGTGTAACACCTGATGGTGATGTCATTTCCTGTGTGACCACAGCATACAGGTGCCGGCGATGAGGGCGGCGGCCAGTCTCTGATCTCATCAGGAAGTTGTCTGATGGACTTCAGGGCCAAGCCCTTCATAGAGTGTCAGGGGCCTCGGGGAACCTGCCACTACTTCTCCAACATCTACAGTTTCTGGATGACCAGAGCGAACACGACCATCTCCACCTCCGACAGCTCCTCCACCACGCTGACCGAGAGCTCGCAGCAGAGGGCGCACATCAGCAGGTGCAACGTTTGTATGAGGGAGTGAGGAGGAGCGCGACTTCCTCCGCCTGTGAGAGGGAGAGCGGAGACCCTCCACCTCCTCCTCCTCCTGCACAGTCTGAGAGGGCGGACAGGAAGAGCGTCACCTGTCTGAGTGAGGAGAGAGTGTCGTGTCGAAGATGACGCTGCCAATCAATCGTTCAGTCGTTTTGCCTTTTCACCAAACGTCACAGGAGTCAGATGTTTAAACTGGGGTTGTCTCATGTTTTGATTTTAGGTGTCACATTAGGCCTTTTCGAATCAGTAGCTAACACAACTTCTGAATTTTGATATTAATATGTACTAAAGAGCCCCATTCATATCATTTATGTGACATGTCTGTAGAGCACATGTGGTGACTAAAACCTAGTTTTTAACCAGTCTGGAATACGTAATTTTTTCATCTCAGTGTAAATTAGAGTCACAAAGACCTCCTGTTACTCTGTGAAGTGGATCTCTGAGATTTTCTTCAGCTTTTGTCAGCACAGGAAGCCTAATCTGACAGATGGGCCTATATGGGAACAAGCATTGCAACAGAAACCATCAAAGCCACCAGGATTCTGTTAAAGCTCATCGTATGAACTCTCCAGTGTCCTCCCCCCGCGGACACTTTTGTCTTTCTCATAACTTTGACCTGCTAAATGTCCATGTCTGTTAAAGACCAGACCCTGCAGTTTCAGCAGGTTTAAAAAGCAGTCCTGAGCAGTGAGTTAAATGAAAGAGGTGAATCCTCCACCTCCTCCTGCAGTACTGTAGCATGTACTGCATGAAAACAGGAATTCAAAGGTACATTCTAGTCAACTGCAAAAGGTTTGGTTGTTAAAGATTTTATTTGATGCTAACTAATACACTAAAGCCACAGTATAAAGTTCACTGTTCAGTTTGTAGGGTTTAGTAGAGGTCAATGTGTGACTTAATTTTACCATATTTTAACATTAACAGCTGCAGTTGAGGAGGGCTTGATCATTATTGTGATAATTTAGTTTACTGGGACATTATTGTAACTAAAAAAAAAACACATTTGACACAACTTTTTTACAAGGTTTTAACATGTCAGAATGTTCTGCTCAGCCAAATCTAATCAAACTTTAATCATCATGATGTCTGGTCAGAAAACAAACAGTCATTTGGGTGGTTTTCGTCAACCCATTTTGTAATTTCAGTAGGCCCATTTGTGTGTTTCAGACAATTAACGGGAAAGAAGTCTGACATGTTAAAAAGTAAAGGACTGACAACAGAACCCTGAGGAACCCCTGAAGTAACAGTCAGTGGGAGGAGCATGTTGTTCTGAGTCTACTGCTTTGATCACGCCACTAATGCGATCAAACTGTTTGAGTTGCAGTTTTAACATGAGGATGTAACGTTTCATTTTTATTTTATTGTTTATACGATTAGCATCTTTCAGGTTATTCTTGTTAAATTAGTGACATAAGATAAGATAGGCCATTATTAGTCCCACAGCGGGGAAAGAGTCTGCTCCGCACGCCTGTTGGCCTCACTCAGATGCAGTACCGTCTCTCACCACTAGGAGAGGTCACACCAAGGTCAAAGAGTCAGTCTCCACGAGCAAGAGGACATAAGCAAAGTAACGGAAATGAGAAAGCTGTAAGAAACTACAGACTGAGGTGTTTGAAGTATTGGGGCCGAGTGTGAGGTCTGAGGCCCCTTACTGATCTGTGACCGATCAATAAGTGGTGAGAGAGCTGTGAGTCACTCGTAGAAGAACGAACGCCGGTCATTTAGCCAATGCGACGCCCTCAGATTTCTTTATAGATCCTCCTTCAAGTTCTGCATCAGCGTTTTGCTCGCCAACTGTTTTCACTTGTGGCCACGCGCACATATCAACCTGCTGCTTTCAATTTGAACTGTGGCAAAAATATTCATGTTTATTGTTAATTCTGTCCAAATGTATAAATGTGAAAGCCCTGTTTGTAAATGTTTAAGGTCGTACAGAGTTTAGGACACCAAACAAACCGGTCAGATCTCAGTAAGACTCCGGTTATCAACGAGCCAAAAGGGATTTACTCCAAACATCATTCAGCCCCAGTTTGAACCGACGTGATGTTTTCGTTGTTTGTAAAAAGTCATACTCATATTTATAAGTGTTGTCAGTCTTTCATTAGCTCAGTACATCAAACTGTTTTCTCATCCTGTGATGTAGCAGCTGATTGGTCGGTGGCCATAATGTGACAATCTGTCCTCACTAGAGAGAATGGTGATGATGAACATCCGGGTGAACTTTAGCCCCGCCTCCAGCCCGCACCGAAAATGCATTCTGATTGGTCAGCTGAACATCATTGTGATTGGTCAGCTGAAAGGCGGTGACTTCGTGTCCTTGGTCAGTCAGTATTTTGTGAATAATTAGGGAAAGGATTGTTTGAGAAGCTGTGAATATATTTGACATTCAAACCTTGAAACGTATTTTTGGTTCCAGTTTTCTTTCAGATTGGACGCGTTTGAGCTCCTCCCTCAGCTCACTTGATTTCATTTATTCTATTTGTGTTCTTAACAAAGAGATGAACTCAAAGTTCTTTAAACTCAAAACAGATCAGAGAGAGACAGAGACAATTTGTCCCGTTAGTCAAACATCTAAAGAAGATGAACTGCAGCACACAAACCAAATTCAGGCTGAACCAGGACCAGGACCAGGACAGACTGAACCAGAAGCCCACCCCCTTGATTTACTTATTCACTTTAATCAATGTCGCCACTGTTTCTTTTTCCTTCTGTGTTTTATGAATAAAGTTCACTTGAATATTTATCTGTCTGATAGTATCAAGTTACTTTCCGGTTTTCAAGAAGAAGAAGAACTAAACGTCAGTAGTCGCCGTCGCAGTACAAATGTTTAAATAAAAGGTAACACGATGAACTGCAGAAAACCTTGAGAACTAAGTTACTCATTCTCTAATTTAAGAACGATATTGCGTGAAATCTTCAGTGGGGGTTTTGTGATCTTTGCCCCGTCTAAGTTTCAGATCCCGGTCCTGGTTCTGGTTCTGCATAATCTCTGTGTGATTTGTAAATATGTTTGAACTCGACCGTTTTATATTTTTACTGTAAATGTCATCAGAGTATTTATTTAGCTTGAAATTAATGTTGGTGCTATTTGTTGTCTTATTTGTTCATCTTTATTTTATTTTGCTAAACGATCACACGGTGAAAACCTGCCCCTTCCCTTCCGCCTACAAAATCAAACTCACTGATTGAGAATTTATCAGCATGTGAAAAAAAGAAGAAAAAAAACAGATTAAAAAATCATTTTGGTAAATCAGTACAAACTCTATGGATCAACTTGCCCGCCCGCCTCCATTCATCTTGTGTGATGTCATAACTGTGTCATAGAAAGTTGATTTCTTTCATCAGAAATCTAAGATACGTGTTTCTGGTGTTTTCAGATTTTCGGGATAAATGAGTTTCTGAAACAAGAGAACGCCTCATTGTTTCAAGACTAAACAAACTACAGCTCCCATGATGCTTTGATGCTTTTACTTCCTGTTGCTGGGGGAAGGGGTCACTGTGGCATCACTGTGTTTTCATTCTGTTTAAATCTGTTAATGACATTTTAATCTCTGTAGAAGGAAACTTCTCACTAACATTTGAAACATTTTACTCTGAACAGACGACTCTTCAATAAATCGCATCAAAGTCTCGCTCTGAGTCTTTATTGTATTGCAAAAGTTTAGAGTGTGAACAATCTGTTCTGAGAAAAACCTCGCGGTGTGTGATTAGTGATTAATTGTTTTGCTTCCTTTAGAGATTAAGTAGAGGTGATACAGAAACAGACAGAGAGGTTTGACCTCCCCAAGTCCTTGACAGACTATTAGAAAAAGTTCAGCAAAGTATTTGAAAAATGATTATCCAAATTAAAATCTGTAAAACATCTGAAAATGATGAGTAAGATGTCTCAGATATCTCAGAGTTTGTGTATACTGCCCTCTGGTGGTCACAGTGTGCTTGACATATAGTAATCCACTTCAAAAGTATAGTTACACATTGTGACCACCGGATGGCAGTGTACACACATTTGAGATTTTCAGAATAGCTGGAGACAAAACATTTCTCTTCCCCATGCAGATGGTGGGTGTCCTCCAGTCAAAACAAAAAAGAAAGAAAGAAAATAAAAGAAACAAAAAGCACACAATGTTTTAGCTTTGAAGGTGAAAATAAAAATGAACAATTTCTAATTAGCCTTTTGAAACTACATCTGCCCAAAAACAATAACTGAAATGACTCAGATTCTTCTTTAAAATGCCAGCATTACATCAGACATAAAAAATACCAATCAAATCCTACGAGACAGACTGATTCACTGAACAAATCAAAGAACAATAGCAGTCAGTGATCTGATCTGTTTTATTGTCACTAAAAGTTGATTTCTGTACAGAAAGATCATTTCATACATCCACATTTACAAGAGATGGAGAACGGAAAATAGGACACAGAATAGAAAGTGACTCTAATCTGGGAAAAAACACCTCTGCCCTCTGGTGGCCAGAGCGCGTAACAACATCTTTCTGTTTTAAATGTTTCTGACAACGGTTGGCAAAATGATGACCAGGAATTTAAATGCTATTTGTAGTTTGCGAGTTAAAACATTAAATGTGGACTGAGGAAATGCACAATTAACTGTTAAAATATGAGAAGACGTTTGATCCCAATGCAGTTCTGTCCTTCAGATGAGTGAGCCCTCCCATTTTCTCTACGCCTAAACTGTTTAACGCGCTGAATTAACACCAGATATTCTGAAATAAAAGTCAGTTAAAAGAAACAACTACTGTGTCCCACATATATAATAATCCCCATATAACTATAATCACTGCTTTAAATACACCATCAGCACGATGAGACTCAGATCATCAAAAAGTACCTTTGATTAAAGTTGTGTTGTTTTAAAAATCATGTGCAACAATAAAACTACATCTCTCATGAAGCTTCTCCTTACGATGAGATTAAAAACTAAAATCCACATTTCCAAGTCGGGGGAGAAATCCTCAAAACGCATTTCGGCAGGCAGTCTGGTTACCTGTGCAGTGTGGTTTCAGTCCACTGAGCCTGTCAAGAACCACAGTCCAGGTTCCTGGGTTCTGATGGTACAAAATGTGAAGAGTCAGCAGTCCTGATGATCTGTTCAGTTCTCCTCTTCTGCTCTTTGTCCCATAATGCACTTCAGTCCAGACAGCGACCGATCTGCTCACTTTCGGTTAGCAAAACGAGCTAGCGTAGAGAGCTTTCTAGCGTGGTGCTAGTCTTTCTTATGTTCATTTTTTTGTGAGAAACGCGCCTACGATCGTACACCGTCAACAAAAATTAGGATGTGGTTAGCCCAGTTTAGCAGCGCGAGGAACAGAGCTACGAGGGAAACTGTGAGCTAGCTAGCTTTATCTATTAGGCCTAACTTCCATCAACTCCAACCTCTTCAACTTCCAAATCCAGTGTCTGATTTGAACAGGTGTAGAAACATGAACATCAAAAGGAGACATTGTGGTTTTAGCAGGATTTTAGGTGTCTAGTTTCACCAAAATTCACTGTGGCATGACTCTGATGTGACCAGGTCTTAAGACCTTGAGCCTGAATCTTCTTTTCCACAGGCGAACAATGTGAACCTCTTCAGCATAATGACGTTTAAATTTCAAATCTAACTGTGATGTTTCAATAAAAACAAATTAGTCAGGGATTGATTGTTTTCTCCTGTGGGGCGGAGACCCGTAAGAGTGACGCCGTGATGCCTTTGTGGCCAAAAACGTGGGAATAATTATTTCCCCCATCCATCACCGACACATCGGCCAAAAACAGAACTGATTTTTCAGTCCAGTTTTGTCATCTCTTGCCATCATGTCCTCTTATTATCATGACTCCTCGTCCACCAGGACTTTTGTCTTTTCTTTCCTGTTTTGTTTTCCTGTCAGCACTGACAGCTCAGATTTAGTCAGGATTCCAGAAAGTAAAGCTGTGCATGTTACAATAAAAGAGAAAGATTAAAAGCTGATCTTGTATTAGTCTCCACCTGACCTTTAAACCGCTTGCCTACATTCCTCCTTTTTAGTATTTTCTCCAGAGTCTCCTGGAAAAGAAAAGACGGAAAAAAATGTAAGTGTGGTGGATCCCTCAGGAGCAGCAGTGTGATAGTCACTGGTAATTTGGCGGATAATCATGACTGTGTTGAAACCAGAAAACAGTTTGAACCTCGGCCTCTCAGAGGACATCGTCAGGGTTTTCCTGGACGGGTGTTCGGGCTTTGCGTCGGCACGGCCGCAGGGTGCTGATGCAGGACGAGGCGGTGAGGGCGATGCGGCTCAGGCCCACGTTCAGACAGTGGACCTCAGAGGTGACCGGCACCTCGGAGAAGAGCGCTCGGTCCCGGGACAGCCGGGCCAGTCCTCCGCTGCTGCCACCGCCGTCGCTACTCTCGATGTCTTTGACAATGTTCAGGATCTCCTGACGCTCCGCCTGACGAGTCATCCCCCGGATGTTCAAAATGGCCGACACATGTTTCTTCCTGGACAGAGAGAATAAAAGAACAGGAGTTTTAACTTTTACTTTGCCCTTGTTTTGATTTCATACTTTATACTCATTTCAGCCAATAGAATGAACAAAAGATCCCGTAAATTATTATAAAGAGAACCTTTCTGGAAATAAAGACGAAGTATATATATATATATATAGATTAATTATCACCACTTTGAGAAAGTTCCTTATAATTTCGAGATAAGTTTCAACAACAAAACATGATGAGTTCATAAAACATGAGCCTGTGCCACAGATGCTGTGCTATGATGCGAACAGATACTTTTACTTCAGTACTCTAAATTTTGCTGTTTATACTTTTATTCAAGTGAAATCTGGAAATGTAGGACGTTTTCTTTCCACACAGTACTTTTACAAAGTAGCATTGCTCCTTTTAGTTTTGTAAAAGGTACAAGTACTTCTTCCTCCACAGCAAGTCCAGTCCCATAACATGGTACATGGTACACAGTAAATGGTAGTCCCATGGTACTTGGTACTTTAAGCATATTTCTCTTACTGCAGTACTTTTACTGAAGTAAGAGCTTGAAAGCAGGACTTTCAGTTGTAGCAGAGTACTTCTACACTGTGGAACTGTGCAGGAGAACAAAACATTCTGTTGGTCCTTGTTATCAAGTATTACTTTCTATTTACTTTATTTATTTATTTATTTATTAATCTCAGTGCAGAGCTCCCCGCCAGTCCGCCAGATGTTTGCTGAGGTTCACGCTGAACAGTTCAAATACACTGAAAGCAGAAGGAGAAGATGAAGAAGAATAAACAGAGCTGGGTTTGCTTGATTTGTTCATACCTGACGTCTGGAAACTCTCGAACCAGAACTCCGACCTCCATCTGGATGGAGGGGACGTCCTCCAGCTGGATGATCTCTGAGATGTGAGGCAGAGCGTTGTCCAACCAGCTGGATGGAGACTCCTGACAGACAGACACAGATATGAACAATCATTAGAGGATCATCAGTCCACTGAACTGAAGTCCATGAAGGACAGAAGTCCTCTTCTCAGACAGAAAAACATCTCATAGTTGTGACTTCGTTCAGTCAGGATGAACCCTGAAGAGGGAGCATCTGTGAAGTGTTTCTGGTCAAGTTACACGATCTGGTCTGCACCTGACGTTCAGCATAACAAATTCTCCTCGGGGGGCATCGGGGAGCTGACAGTGGGGCAAAACTCTCACTGACCAGATCTTTGAAGAGGACTTTGATCTGTTTGCCTTCGTCTCTGAGCCGGCTGGCCATTCTCTTCCTCATCTTCATCGAGGTGCAGATGATCCTGCCTCGCATGACGGAGCGAAGATACTCCATCACCACCCGCCGATGGACCTCCGCCACCAGCAGCTGAGAGCGAGACACGGGGACAGGAAACCGGATTAGAGTACCCTGCTGGACTGGAATCACCACATGGTTTCACATGGTCAAGCATCATGTGTTGTTACCTGGTAAGGTGGACTGTCCATCCGTTGGTATTTCTTGAAGTGTTCTTTGATGACAGCTTCGATCTGCTCGTATGGCTCTGTGTTGCTCAGCCACTTCCTCTTCACGAGCCGCTCAAAGAACAGCTAACAGACAGACATTTTATACTTAGGCTTGTTATTATGTTCAGACTGTGGAAGTTAAATATTCTGATCTTTAACCATCAAAATATTTCCTCACTGAACTCAGCCCCCACTAACACCCTCACCCTACACCACACTCCACTACACCACCCTGTCCTAACTGAGTACTACGTACTGAGTTAATATAGTTAGCCTACTGCCTATCGCTGTACACACCATACTGTCCATTGCACTAGTGATTTATAGTTAATTTAACATCTGTAAATATCATTTGTAAATTGTGTTACAGTTGCCGCCTACACTGGATGCACATTTAAGCACATATCCATCTGTATAGTATGTTCATAGTACTTAGAAACACTGTATATATGACAACTACCTGTATATCATGTTTATAATATACCTGTAGCATAGACACCTGTACATACCCTGTACATACTGTAAATTACTGTATACCTGACACTTACTGTTTGTTGCACTTCTGGTTAGATGCCAAACTGCGTTTCGTTGCATTGTACTTGTACATGTGTAATGACAATAAAGCTGAATCTAATCTAATCTAATCTAATCTAATCTCATTTTTCTCACGATACAGCTGTGACCAATGAGATAAGGGAGGCATTGACAAAGTGTTGATATTTATCATCACGCACTCACAGCAATGAGCTAACGAGCAGGACCGAGCGGCCCAGCAGGTACTTTGTCCTGCGCTTCACCTCGGACTACACACAAAGCTGCCCTCCCCTGCTGGTGGAGGCTGTTCCTCCACCCAGGGATAAAAAGGCTCCTCTCCACCATAAAGAAACATGCGATTTATATTTTGATTTACAATTCATATTTTCCACCAGGAAATGTAAAGATGGCATCTTAGGAAACAAGGAGGTTTTCATTTTATACACTGAACCAACACTGAACAAAATTACAAACCATTTCCAACTAACCAAACTAAAGAAATCTTATCTAATCTAAACTATAATATAAGATAACCTAACCTCAACTACAAACCAGCAGGATGTTTCCAGCTGTGTCTTTGTGTATAACCAGGCTATTGACTCTGCATTTTAACAAACATTCCCAGAATAAACGAAGGTTAAAGATTAAATTGAATTCAGAAAGCTTTATTGTTGCAGAGACAACAGAGGTGTGGCCTCAACGCAACAGAGAAAAGAGGAGGTCAACTGAAAGGCGGCTGAAGGGCGGACAAACACATTCGAGTGTCAGCTCATAAACATTCTGACTTGTTGTTGGTGTGTGTGTGTGTGTGTGTGTGTGTGTGTACCCTGATATGCAGGTAGAGGCGTTCAGACAGCACTCTGACACCCTGATGGACGATGTGATCCAGAGCTTTGTTGGCTCGACGCAGAGAGTCCTCAGTGACTGAAGGATCACACTGAGCACAGCGCTGCACGAAGCCTCTGCGCACGCACACACACACGCACACACACACACACACACACACACACACACACACACACACACACACACACACACAGTACATCAACACGGGGACCATGATCCTACACCTACCAAGTCAGGACTTCAGACTAAATGAAAATAAATGACAGGAAGTGAAAGTTGAAAATGTTGCAATATTTGTGGAACATCATTAGTATCACATTCAGATATTCTACTTCAGCAATAGTACAACACTAAAAATAATTACGTACTTATTAATCAATACTAATTACTACAGATAATTAAAAATAAACATTCTGCATTTGTGTAAGTATTATCATCATTGATGTATAAGCAGCATTTCACTGTTGTACATATATTATGTACTGCTGGTAGTTAGCTAAGTCTGAAGCAGCACATCATATTTTGTAAGTTTATATGTTTTATGTGCAGTCTAAAGCATAACCATAGCTGATAAGTTATTTTTAATTTGACTTAAATGAAGGTACAAAATTATTATCAGTAAAATACATTAAGCATTTAGTACATACACTAAAGTATAAACCAATATACTTCATCATCAACTGCCAACTCCATCAAATACACCACAGTGTGATGTGGCAGTGGGCCAGTCACACCATTGGATCTAAGATCCCACTTTTGATTTGCTCAACAGAAGCTGATGAGAAACACGTAAGAAGAAATTTAAAGTTCTCCTTTTGTCTCTTTGAGAAGCTCCCTTCAGGCAGGAGGTTACGGTCCACTCGGACCAAAACCTCACGCCACAAGAACAGCTGACTGACATTCTGCTCTGCACTTTAGTTACTTCAGCACAGGAACTGATCTGTGCTCATGTCATGATCCACCTGCTGACCATTTGCACTGTTTACCTCACCTACTGGCACTACTTCCACCCTGCACTACCTCACTTTTGTCCCACCTCCACAACCATATTTGCTTTACTTATCTTATGTTATTTTGTTTTATTATTATTATTATTCTATTTTATTTTGTTCTATTATTATATGTTACTCATTCTTATGTTTTATGTATGCACCAATCACCAAGACAAATTCCTAGTAATGTGAGACCTCTTCACTCACATGGCAATAAAGACGATTCTGATTCTGATTCTGAATAAGGTGATCAGCTGATAAAAATGAAGTGAAATGAAATTTGTTGTGTGAGATCTTCTGCTGTCGGAGAAGCTCTTATATCAGATTCAGGAGTTTGTTCTGGTTTGTTTGTACCTGAATGGAGGACAGCAGTTGACCAGGGCAATGGTTTTGGACACATAACCATCCTCATTGTCTCCAAACATGCCGCTCTGCATCCCTTCATGAAACATCTCAACTTTACGCTGGAAACTAAGACAGAGAGTCACCAACACACATCAGAATCAATGCTGTTATGAATCCCAACAGCTTTAAACCTGTGTGTGTGTGTGTGTGTGTGTGTGTGTGTGTGTGTACCTGTACAGAAAGTCGGCCAGGCCGTTGAGGCTGCACTGAGCCACTCTGGAGCCCAAACTGCTGTTGATGGAGGCAGATCGCTCGAGATCGACCTGCAGCCTCTGGAACAACAAGCAGTCCGTCAGTAGGATTTCTTTTACAGACACATTCACACTGATGCATTCAGGGACACTCCGTCCATCTCAGTTGACCTTTAAACTGTCTTTGTGTGAGGCTTTTCTTCTCGTTATACTTTCTTTGGCCACTAGAGGACAGCAGCTCTTACATGGAAATGAATGATGTTAAAGTGTGTGTGTGTGTGTGTGTGTGTGTGTGAGATCAGGAAGTGTTCGGTGTTGACTTTGGCTGCAGTTGAACCAAAGACTCAGAAAACAATCAGTGTACAAAAAGCAGCGTTATGCAACAATTCACTCTCGTTCAACAACCTTTATTTAAACGAACAGGAAACTGAGCTGGTGGGTGGTGTTTGGATCCATCAGCTCAGACACACCTGCAGTAACCATGGTAACAGAAGGAGGGGGGCACCTGTATGACGGTCTTGGCCAGAGTGATCTGATACTCCTCGATGTGCAGCGACTCCATCCATCTTTTCTCCTCCTCGTCCAGAACCTGACTCAGCTCAGTGGTCACTTTAGCCTGCACAGGGGGATCAAAACAAACGCACCTCAGACCGCCAGAAACAGCACTGCAGCAGAATAACACAGCCAATCAAAATGAAGCAGGAGCACAAACGCACCAGGCAGCCTTTAGCTTTTAGCATTGTGCTAACTCGAGTTTAACTGGTTCGAGATCACAAAACAACTTTCTGATTTGTCCAGCGATTTGGTTGTTGTGTTCACTGAAAGCTGTTTTCTGTCAGCTGATCAAACCAAGTTTTGATCAGCCCTGCAACGTCTCTAAAGACTTTTATTATAGCTTGAGTGTATTGTCTCACCCTAACAGAGTTGAGACAGTCCAGCTCCAGCCTGTCCACAGTCTCCGAAGGCAGCAGAGGACTGAGATGCGAGCGGCTGAATGGACTCGTGATGCACACCGTCCCCAGAACGTCTCTGAAAAGACACCGAGACAACATGATGTCTGAGCGCACGTTTACACAGGAACAAGAACAACCTTTAAAGAAACTCAGGAACCTCAGACTAAATCCGGTTCCCGAGCTGTACGATAGTTCCGGGTGTAGAGGAAGTCCCGCCTTCACTGGCACACCTTTCTAATGGTTTTCACAATTTGGCAAACCCTGGCACTGAAACAGCCAGCATACAGTAAAGTAAGAACAAACAGGAAGTCTGTTTATCTCCGCTGCTGTTTGTCACACTGAACCAAACGTCTGCTATCATAACCAACAAGGGAAAACAAAAATGTTCAATTATTTTTAACTGTGACACGGAGTGAGCGTCTTCCCGGAGGCCACCGGCTGTTGTTTCAACTTTAAGGGTGTAATGACGAACGCTGACGTGTACTTTTTCCAACATATCTATTTTAAACACTCACGGTTCACATCAGTCTTCAGGAGAGCTGGAAACAGAAACAGGAAACACAGAAAAGGGACTTCCTGTTTAGCTCCTCTGATTCCGTAGTTCCTGGAGCTATTTGGTCTACTTGTGAGAATTCAGAGGTGACCAACATGTGCAACCAGTCTGTGTGTGTGTGCGTGTGTGTGCGTGTGTGTGTCTGTGTGTGCGTGTGTGTGTGTGTGTGTGTGTGTGTGTGTGCGTGTGTGTGTGTGTGTGTGTACCTGTCATATATGTTGTGCAGCCAGTCGAGCAGGGAGTAGATGTCAGTGATCTCCAGCTGGTTGTCAGTGATAGCCCGCAGTCGCCTAGCAACCGCCTGGTGGTAGCTCTGCACGTACACCTGACAGGTGGGAGGTCAAAGGTTAAAGAGCATCGTCGTCAAGGGAACATTCTGGCGTCAGTTTCACCGACTGCAAACTGTGACTCAGCAACAAGTTGGTCGCGGACGATCAGTGAGGACTGAGGACAGGCTGAGGAGACTCACAGGCTCCAAGATCCACAAACCCAACGTAATGAGATCACTTTTACAGTAACTTCATCTTCATATGACTTTTTCAAACTATCTCACACTAATTTTCATCAGCGACTAATCTGCAGAGCCCAGAACCCAAAGTGATGTGTTCAAATGTCGAAACCAAACTAAATCAGTCTGTGGTTTTTTAACTCGTGTTCACATATCACGTTTTGTTTATTTACACAACAACAACCTAAAGCGGGTCTTCACACAGAGCAGGTCTGGACCACACAACTAGTTTTTAATGCTACAGCAGCGTGAGGAATTCCTAAAAATTCATTTACAGGCTTCTGATTTTGCTGAGCCATCGCTGGGCCTCTTCAGCACACAACAACGCCAAAGTAAAAGTCAAAGTAAAAGTCAAAGTAAAAGTCAAAGTAAAAGTCGCTGCTAACGACTGCAAGTCCTTTAAATAAAGTTTGCGTCAGTCTTAGCTCGCAGCCTCCTCACTTTCTCTTCGGTCTGAGGGAAGGTGGAGCTTCAGGGTCAGGAAGGAGCCTTGTGGCGTTGGTGTCCTGGTGTTTTCTCACCTGGAAGGGCTGGTAATCTTCAGGGTAAATGGACACCACGTTCCTCTTGGCAGCCCCCAGGTCCTCCACCACCCGGGCTCGAAGCCGGTCCAGGTATTGGTCCAGCTCTCCGGCCGTGAACTCCGCCCTCTGAGGGAGGGACCCATCTGCCACCTCCTCCACTGCCTCCCTCCACTTCTGCTTCAGGCGGCGAGGCCTCGGGCCCCCGGGGGCCGCGGCCTCACTGAGGGCCCATTCCTTATCAGTCTGCTCCTCCTGCTGCAGCACCTGCACACACACACGCACACAGAATAGGATTCATTTGAAATAACAGTTCTTGTATTTGTACTTGAGTGCAGTACTTGTTTCCACAGCAGCAGCAGTCAGCACCCACCTGAACCACCAGGCCCAGGTTTGGCCCGGCTGTCGGGGACCGCAGAGACTCCCTGACGACGGCCCACAGCTCCTTCTGCAGCTCCTCATACAGCAGCTCCACATCCTTCGCCTTTCTCCGGCCGCCATCTTTGACGCTCAGGCCGCCGGCGTCCTCCGGCTGCGACGCGGTGCCCCGGTCGGCCGCGACGGACTCACTACACTCCTGCTCCAACTCCAGGATGTGGGTGTCGGCCAGGAGGAGGTCCCGCTTCTTCACCAGCTGCAGGATCTCCAAGACTGAAGGAGACGAGGAGACATTCAGGGTTCGTTCAGCTGCAGCCAATCAGCACGCTCGCTGAGCTTCAGGCGTGAGAAGCAGCAGACATTTTGTCATTTAATCGAGCAGGTGCAGGCAGAGCACGTACTTTCCAGAGGTGGAGGAAGTACTCAGATGTTGTACTTACAAAAAGTAGCAATACTACAGTGTAGAGATACTCTGTTTTTAGTACTTCAAGTCAGTTTTTATGCTAATGCTTCTGGATTTTAAAGCTTTTCTACACTGTGGGATTAATACTTTTAATACTTCATCAGCAGCAGTACATCTGTCCTGTGACAGTTTTATTCTGGATGATTCGTCTGAATAAACGGCGGTTCATCGACAGGCAAACACACACACATCCAGCCAACTTTTCAGTTTGTTTTGTTGCAGAGGAAGAGACGAGCGGGTGGAGCTTATTGGGCCTTCGTTAGTATGAGGCGGATAACATGGAGCCACGTTGAGTTTCATTTGTCAGAAACGTGTCCTGAAGTCGTGGCCTTGGTGTCCAACCCGCCTGTCCACTAAGAAGGGACAGACACGTGTTATTCATACGTCCCAGCGGCGGGCTGATGTCACAGGGCTGTCTGTGGTGTGTCAGTGTTGGAACAAACCGCCTGGAAACAAACCGCCTTCCGACTGCAACTAAACTGACAGATGGAAACACACCAACACCAACACATGGGTCCACCTGAAAACCTGCACCAGGCCGAGTCCTGCTGGTCTCAGACCACCATCTGGACGAGCAGACCGAGTGAGTCAACACGTCAAGGAAAACCAGAAACAGCCATGACGCAGAATAATTAAAGAGGAAATATGACTCAGTTATTCATCGTATCATGACACTGCAGCAGCCAGATAATACACATCAGGAAGTCGACACACACACACACACACGCACGCAGCTGGACAGGAAGTGATGCCACATTCTACTTCAACTGTGGCGTCAGAGCTTCTCCAGGGCTACACCTTCAAAATAAAATCCTCCCTTCTGACAGTGTGTGTGTGTGTGTGTGTGTTTAGTGAGAGAGAGTGTGGAGTGTGAGGATGTGAGGCCTCCAGATGTTGCCTTGTTCGTCCAGCTCAGAGGAAGACACACACACACACACACACACACACACACACACAGTGACAGCCCAGAGGAAGATCATCTCTGTAAACAGAACAATGTGAGGGGAACATCTCGGCTTTGAACTCCCAGTTCAGTCTTTTATTTTGTTTGGTTCCTGCAGCAGCGATGAGGTCGGAGGTCGCAGTATTAAAGCAGTTCGGCTCCACGCCGAGTTGACCTTCTGGTTCAAGTTGCCGTCGTTTCCTCAAGCGGTCAGGAAGTGAAGCTTGGTCCTCCCCGTTCAGACCGGGTCTCAGTGCTCCCATCAGACTTTCTGAGAGGCTCAAACGTGTTCTGCTACAGTCAACAACTGCAATAACACTAACGGCCAGTTCACCTGCAGAACAGACGCCAGACAGGAAGTGATGTCAGAGCGCTCGTCCTGGTCCCCACAGAAACAAATGAGAGCTGACATCAGCACCAGTCGGGTTACTTCCAAATCTAAAACACACATGCACGCACACACACACACACACGCACAGGGTGTGACCACTGTAAAGTGATCTGTCAGCACTTTGAGCCAAACGACGCTGAAGCTCGTAAAACACTAACAGCTATAACAACACACGCGCGCACACGCACACACACACACACACACACGCACGCACACACACACACGCACGCACACACACCGACTGCCCTCCACACAGAAACACAGCTCTTATTGTTCAGCTTCAGCCTTCAGAGGAAATGTGCTCCAGCTGAATGGATGAAGCCCCGCTCACCTCCACCCTCTCAGACACCACCAGTCCTACCTACATCACCACCACCAAGACCCGCCCTGCTCAGCTCCTGATTGGTTAGGTTTGACGTGAGGAGTGAGACGGGTGGGGTTGGAGGTGCAGTAAGTCACCACTGCTTCCACTACGACACACAACACTGACAAACACCAACAACTGTGGAATCCAACTTTCATTTTGTTTCCTAAATGCCCCACGGACACCACACTGGATCGGGTGTAATGTGAGCCTGTGTGAAGGCTTTAAAAAGCTGAATGAGTTTCACGCTCATCGCGGCTCGTTTGCAGAGAGCAACAGCAACTTTAACTGACGTGGTGTCCATCTTCACCTGGCGAGTTCAACATTCGGGCTGCTCTCAGCTCGGGTTTGGTCTCCACCGACTCTGACAGGACATTCGCTTCCACGTTGGCCCGACGTCTGAGGTTTCTGGCGGCTCGAAGCAGAACACAAAGTGAACTCTGTGGCTCTCAGTGTGAAACTGAAGCTGCTGAGTCGGAAAATCTCAGATTTGACCTGCTGGGATTCACCTGAAGGAGACGAAGGCTTGAGTGTGTGTGTGTGTGTGTGTGTGTGTGTGTGCGTGTGCGTGCCAACAGTAGCAGTATTGTGTGAGTGTGTGTGCAGACTGTAATCCAAGCTCTTCCTTCACATTTTTCTCCTCTGTGCTCCTCCTTCGTACAAAGCGTCACATCCAGACTTTCTCCAGTCTTGGATTAGAGGATTTGAGGTGAAACAGTACTGCACACGCTGTAGAAGCATTGGAATCCTTCATCCTTCAAACACAGTACTGAAACTGCAGTCTGGTTACAACTTCAGCCTATTAAACATCAGTTAGCAGAAAGTGATTAAAACGTGGAAATCAAATCCAAGATGGGGCCTTCGTGTCTCTCAGTGTCAAAGCACCCGTCCAAAGCCCAAAGATGCTCAGTTTAGTGCGATTAGCGAGCTCTCACTCGGTGCGCACTTCCTGTCACGACACACAGCATCTCATAAGAGCAGGATTGTCCAGCTCAGCCCTGCAGGCACAGCTGGAGCGAAGATGTTTCCTCTGACTGCTCGCTGCTCTTCGCTTCTACGTTTTCATTTCTTTCTTTCTTCTAAACGTTCAAAGCACTCGGTGTCCGTCCCAGTTTGTTCCATAAAAATGATCCCATTTTAATCATCAGAATCACAAACGTCTCACACACAGAAATACAGAATGTGTGAAGCCGTGAAGAAGCTCCATGTTTTCAGAAGTCATTTCTGTCGGTGTGATAAGAGCCTATCAGCAGAGTGAAGCGTCTGCTGCCGTCCCCAACAGGAAGTCCTGCTCAGTCACACTCTTCTGGCTCTTCAGACCTTCGTCAGCTGCACGAGGACGTGCTAATCACCGACCGGTCCCGACAGGCCTGAACTCCAGCGTCTTGGCAGCTCCCGGGCCGAGTGCGGCTGAGGGAGCGCTCGGCGAGCTGCGAGCTGGTTCACACGTCAGGAACAGCGTGTTCATTGATCCGACTCACCTGACAGACCACAGAGAGACGGTCAGATGATGGAGCAGGTGGCTGCTTTTCCTGACCGAAACACTTTGAACTTTATGAAAGCTGTGCTGAACCGAGTGTGGAACATACGATGAACCCGACTGTGGTGTGTTCAGGGTTTTAAGAGTCTTCAAAGTGGACTTGCTGTTTCACATTTCACCACCTGAAACCTGCAGCAACACGCCAGCAAACAGCCTGTAGAGCTGCTGGTCTGAAGCTGAACTGAGGTAATACGATCACGGATTAAACACACACACACACACACACATTCCACACTGTGTGTGTGTGTGTGTAAAGAACATCAGTCCTTCACCTCAAACTGTAACCCAAGGTCAAAGTGAGCCCAGTCACAGAAGTACTTGTCCATTTAGTCCCGCAGTCCTGTGGTCCTCATCTCGATTGTTGACGTCGGCTTAGTATTCAGTCAGGACTTTGGTAATAAATCACCGCTTGCTGCGCCGCTCCAACACTTCCAGCACGTATGGATCATTTACACACCAACACGTGTGAAAACAGGGTCCTGACTTTGTGTGTCGCTGGACCTCAGTCGCTGAGGACTGGCAGCCATCATCGAGGTACTGAGAGAGCAGCTGGTGGGAACATGTTTCAGGTCTGTCTCGGCTTCGGTTTGTGTGCCGAGGTTTTACTCGGTCAGAGAGGAAAGGAAGATCAGCAGAAAACGAGTGGATCACTTTCAGTACGTTGGTTTGTGGCCTTTGGCTGGTTGACACCACGAAGGAGGCTGTGATGAAGATCAGGAGGCTTCAGGCACTGAAACTGACTCAGGAACAGTAAATCAGACACAGTAACGTGTTGAACGTCCTGCAGCAGCATCACAGCACTCACTGCTGACACTGCGTACATGTACACACATCAAGTACAAGACACAAACAGACGTCAGTTTTCTCTAAACACAAGCTCCAACAAAAACCTGATTTCATAATAACTGTTTGCTTCCTGACAGCTAAAAACACCCCAGCTGTTACACACACACACACACACACACACACACACATCTGTGACGCAGTAACAAAACTCTGATTATTCAGAAAGCTCATTCATAAAAGTCACTTCACTGCAGTGAGGATCAACAGAATTTCCCACAAGCCGCCTGAAGTCAAAGGCGTCTCGTCCATAAACGTGTTTGTGTGTGGAAGTTTGGTTTGCTTTGGAAATCAAATACTTCATCAATCCATTGAGATCCAGCTGAAGCTCAGCGTCATCAAACCCCTGAGCCTGAGGTGGCCTGCAAAGCCTCAGACACAAAGATGCAAACACACAAAGATACAAAGATACAAAGACACAAAGGTACGGCTGCTGCAGCTACAGGCTGTAACAGGTGGAGGCTTCACACACGTTCAGCCCAGCAGCTCAGTTCAGAGTCTCCAGCTGATGGACAGGAAACATCACGACCTTTGACCTTCGGGATAGAAAATGTCTTCAGGTCTTCAGACGTTTTGGTGAAAATCTTGAAAAAAATTTTAAACAAATTATTGTACTTTGAAATCTGATTTTAGTCTCATTTACATCATATGCTGCACTTCAGCAGGCTGCTGTTTTTCTATTTATTTAATGACTGCAGAAGACTTGACTGTCTCCTGATAGTCATCATCCTGTGCAGGAGGATAACAGGATTAATCTTCATGCTCCAATCAGAAGGGAGCGTGGATGGCGAAGCGTGAAGCGTGGAGATGGTGGTGCTGATGATGTTTGACGCTCTGCTGCACACCTGTCACCTCTGCCTGTTAGCCCGGCTGTCAGCTCTGCATGCTGACATAAGAAGGCAGAATGCATGAAGACAACAATCAGCAATCAAACTTCGGTCAGAAGGAACATCAAAGGAAACACACTATGTGGACAAAAGTACAGGGACACCCCTCTCTGTGGGGCCGTTCCTCAGGGCCCCTGACTTCCAGTGAAGGGAAACCTTAATGCTTCAGCACACCAAGACATTTTGGACAATGCTATGCTTCCAACTTTGTGGCAACAGTTTGTTGAAGGCCCTTTTCTATTCCAGCATGACTGTGCCCCAGTGCACAAAGCAAAGCTCCATAAAGACATGGTTGGATGAGTTTGGTGTGGAAGAACTTGACTGGCCCACACAGAGCCCTGACCTGTATGTGAAACAATACGAACAAAACAAAGTACTCAAAATATATTTTATTGAGTATTTCCACTTTATGCTACTTCTGCTGTATTTATGACTGACAGGCTTTAACTGACGGTTCAGTTTCTATCAGTAAGCTGACATCATTTTCAGAAAGTGTGATGGATATTAGTATTTTGGGTATTTTTTCTGTTATTACTGTAATCAAACGCACACACACACACACACACACACACACACACACACACACAGGAGTTGGGGGAAAAGGTGAACAGATTTAGTCCTCCACTGCTGTTTGTTATGTGTCGACTACATGAAGTCTGAGATCAGAGAAAGTTCAGCACGTTCAGGCGAGGACTCGCCGCTAAACCTCCGCATCAGCAGATCAGCTGTGTGTGTGTGTGTGTGTGTGAGCTGTTTGTACCTGCATCACTGCTGTGTTAACACACATCATTCAGATCTGAGTTCAAAAGGACCTGCCGTTCAGTTCAGAAGTCAAACCACACTGAAGAGAAGACAAACGTCTCCCAAAGTCTGCAGCTCACAGCAGAACAGCAGGGAGGAGGAGACGCGTGGAGACGTTTCCGATCATTGGGTGAACTGCCCCTTTATGATCCTCGCGTCCCAAACAGCTCGACTTACCGGCTGCACTGTGAGGACGTCCGCAGACCACAAGACGAGACGTTCACGACAGCAGCTGAGTTCAGTGAACCACTTGTGAGGGACAAGCTGTTTATCTCGTCTTTGCACCCGTAAGACCTGAACCAAGTGCTCCTGCTCAGCCTCGCTGAGTCTGAAGCTGCTGCACCTGAACCGCACACAGTTTAACCTGCTTCTTCCAGCCAATCACAGCCTCCAATCGTCCAGGGCGCAGGCATCATGGAGAGCCTGAAAATGACAACCCGACACACAACCCCACCTGCATCTGAGCGATCTGAACACCAAGACCACCTGCAGACGCCGTCCGACAGACCCGATCACATCCTGACCCTGAGGCAGAATCCAGATCACATTGTGACTTCAGGCTCTGGTCTGCATTCATCACACATCCTGTCACAGTTTGACACACTGCACGTTATACAGCAGAGTAACCGTTTTAACATGTGAACAAGGGTGTGGGGGAACTCAACACACACACACACACACACACACACACACACACACACAGTTAAATCATTCATTACCAAACAGCAGAGTAAACAGGGTGTGATAAACAATAGACGCCCTTAGAAAGTTTCCAGGACCGGCCCAACACTTATACCTCACACACACACACACACACACACACACACACACACACTTCCACATTCCAGTGTCCTTGTGGAGAATTAACTTTATCTCAATGAAACCCAGTCAGACCTGAGGTCACCTGTCTGTCTGTCCTCACCCCCTCCCATCTCTGTCTGTCTGTCTGTCTGTCTGTCTGTCCACCATTCAATGTCGGTGCTGGAGATTAAAATAACCCACAGATTGCCAGCAGACGCTGATAAGATCAGTCAGGGTGGTATGAAAACAAACTGGACGGCAACTTTAACAGACGGCGAGAGAGAGACGGAGAGACAGACAGAGAGAGAGAGAGAGAGAAGAGACAGACAGAGAAAGAGAGAGAGACAGAGACAGAGACAGACAGAGACAGACAGAGAGAGACAGAGAGAGACAGAGAAAGAGACAGAGACAGAGACAGACAGACAGACAGACAGAGAGAGAGAGAGAGAGAAAGAGACAAACAGAGAGACAGACAGAGAGAAACAGAGACAGACAGAGAGAGAGAGAGAGAGAGAGAGAGAGAGAGAGAGAGAAAGAGACCAACAGAGAGACAGACAGAGAGGAACAGAGACAGAGACAGACAGAGAAAGAGAGAGAGACAGAGACAGACAGACAGACAGAGAAAGAGAGAGAGACAGAGACAGAGACAGACAGAGAGAGAGAGAGAGAGACAGACAGAGAGAAACAGAGACAGACAGAGAGAGAGAGAGAGAGAGAGAGAGAGAGAGAGAGAGAAAGAGACCAACAGAGAGACAGACAGAGAGGAACAGAGACAGAGACAGACAGAGAAAGAGAGAGAGACAGAGACAGACAGACAGACAGAGAAAGAGAGAGAGACAGAGACAGAGACAGACAGAGAGAGAGAGAGAGAGACAGAAAGAGACAAACAGAGAGACAGACAGAGAGACAGACAGAGAGAAACAGAGACAGACAGAGAGAGAGAGACAGAGACAGACAGACAGACAGACAGAGAGAGAGAGACAGAGACAGACAGACAGACAGACAGACAGACTCTTCAGATCTGGTTCTAAAGTCTGTCACAAGTGGGCAGCTTTGACTACAAATCTGACTGCACCCAAGATGCACTGAAGACCAAGTGAGATCTGATCAGTCAGTCCACATCCAGAGGTGGACTGGGCCACATTGGACCACTGGGCCACACTGAAGCTCTACTGATGTCCTCTGAAACAGGAAGCCAGCAGCAGGCAGAACTGATCACAGGCTGTTTGATTTCCTCTTGGTTCACTGTGATGCAGTCTGGGCTCTCTTACCTGTCCAGGTAGGCAGCACAGGTTCAAAACACGCAGTCTGTTTCAACTGATTTCACCATTTGCACCAAGTTTACCAAACTCTCTGACTGCACTTCAGCCAGAGAGTTTGACTGCATATGCAGATTGCATACAGTGTGGAACCTGTCCAGTGTGGGTCCTGGGCTCACCAAGTGGACCAATGAAGAACTGGCTTTTTTACTCCTGGTGTCAGCTCAGAGGTGGCCTTTGATGAGGCCACGTTGGGCACCAAGCCCTCAGCTTCAAACTCTCAAAGTGCCAGGGAAGGAGGAACCACTCAGAATCTAATTCTGACGTTATAAGGAAGAGGCAACACCTGAACATTTTCCATGTGGAAGAGTAAAGAAGAGCAAGCCAAATCATAAATTCAGCTAAAATGAAGTAAGCTTGTAAGCTGCTCAGGAAGTCAGCTCCTCTCGCAGGTCAGACTGTTCGAGCTTAGAGAAGGTGGAAAACAACTGCTGACCCGCCGTCACTCAGTCCCGATCTGATCTGCCCCGAGCAGCTCCAGTCCTCACTCGTCTGAGTGCATGAATGCATGAGCAGGCTGCTACGCTTCGTGCAGCATTTCAAAAGCCACCTCCACCCGGGCATCCATCTGCAGGCTCGGGGGAAGAAGATATCATCTTCACTCTGCTGTGCTGTGGCAAAGGATCAGCTCTCTGCTCAGTCTGCCTCCACACTACAGTTCCTTCCATGTCAGCCGGCTGACGCAAATGAGTTTGCTCAATGGGAGTTTTGCTTTTCTTACCTGAGAGTGGCTCTCTGGGTTTAACCTTCTCCACCACCTCCTCCTGCACCTGCTGCTCCTCGGCGCCCTGGGACGAGTGGTCGGCCATGGACTCCTTCTTTAGCTTCCCCAGGCCCACCATTTTCATGAAGGACACACGGCGGCTGGTGGAGTCGCATTCGCTCTCCGAACAGTTCAGCTCGCCGTTGGTAAACGACTCCTTACGGGAGCCGAGGGTGTCACGATATTTCCCCGCAAACCTGGTGTGGACATGAAGGTGGACATGAGGTGGTGACTGAGCGAAACGACCTGCCGTCATCACCTTTGATTTAACCAAACCTCCCTTGTCGCATCCAAATAAACTCTGCTAATCTCTCATGAGTTTGGCTTTTTCAGAAGCTTTTTGAGTTTCGCTTGGCTTAAAACTCCCATCATCCCTCTTCTTACCTGAGCAAGCTTCCTTCGGAGCTCCGCCTCCCTCTCTTCTTCTTCTGCGCAGGTGAAGGCGTTCCTTGCAGCGACCCCTGTGGGGATGGCGTTTCACTTCCTTTGCTCCTCCCCGATAATCGCAGGTTCTTCCCCAGTTTCCCCAGAGTCTTCAGCGGCGATGGGAACTTCAACGATCCTTTGCCCGAACTTCCACCTCCACCTCCACTTCCCTTTTTACCCTCGTTGGCCTCATTCTCGTCCTCCTCATCCTCGAATGGATTGCGGTCCCTTGGCCCGTCGCCGTCGAGGAGCGAGCTCCCGGGTGACCAGTGGTTGCCATGGCCGCCGTTGCCGTGGATGCCGTCTTCGTCGTTGTCGAAGGGGTTGTGATGGTGGGGGGTGATGTTGAGGCTCATCCTGCGGAGGATCAAAGCGTTGTCTAGGGTTGGACCGCCGCCTTTCAGACGCACTGGGAGGTTTTTGAAGATGGGCATGATGGAGCTGGGGGAAGGGGAAGAGGGAGGGAGGAACCTGCGGAGGGAGGACAGAGGGATTAGTCAATCAATCAATCAATCAATCAATCAATGAGCTAAAAGTAACTCGCTGACAAGACGACGCTATGACAAGATTGCATGTATTTCCACTGGACAGGATGAAGTTTCCACAATAATAAATCAGTAAGTCAGTAAAGCACACGCTGTTGTGTTCAATATGAAATCAACATAAGATTCAAAACTTGAATCGAGGTTCTTAAGATGTGCCAGTTTTCAGGCAGTCATTCCTGTATGAGATGTAAATAAGAAGGAACAGGAACAAACTGCAGAAAACCACCAAAAAGTGAACCAAAAGTAAACCAAACAAAAATGTTATTCTTTCCTCCATTTTCTGTTGCATCGTTTATTGCTTCATTTTGTGTACATTTTCTGGTCTCTTTTAAACATATTTTATCTTTTATACACAGTTTCACTTATTCTGTCACTACTATGACTTGACTCGGTCTGCTGCATCTCCTTTACACGACACACACCTGAAGAACACACCTGTTGTGTTCAGACTGGGGAAAGTTCTTACGGACTCTGCTGATAAGCCTCCACCCTGACTGAGACAGTCAGTGACATGTTATGACAGCAGGACTGAAGCACACACACACACACACACACACACACACACTCTGTGGTGCTTCCTCCTCCTCCTCCTCCTCCTCAGCCCCATTCTGATTGGCTGCAACATTACAGGGATACATGGGATACAGGGATACATGTCAACGGCAGTCCAATAGATGGGTCAGTCTGCATAAGGATTACTGTTGGTCCACGATTGTTGTACTCCAGAAAACATCTGATCATCTAATCAGTGCAGAGACGCTGACATCCAGTGACCGAAACCACCAGTCTGGTGTGTTGCCTTCATGTGTCCACACCCAAACTGACCCTAAACTGATTCACATTATCGTCACACCCTTCAACAGCACAAGGTAAAGTTTAACCAGAAAACTACTCAGTGCCTCACTTTACGCCCTGGCAACAAACAAACACTCATTTCTGACAGGCAGCCAATCACATGTGTGTTCACCTCAACAGTAGTGCTGAAGCATCCGGTTCTGCTTGGACCAGCGTGTAGCAGGATATACTGCCAGAAATGGAATATAATATTCAGAATGATGTTTTCATAAGTGCATCATCGCCTCACACTAAGAATTGTTGAGCTTCTCCAAGAACGAGCCTTTAATATCCATCCAGGTGGTCTTCCTCTGTGCTGCAGGTGGTCTTCCTCCGTGCTGCAGGTGGTCTTCCTCTGTGCTGCAGGTGGTCTTCCTCCGTGCTGTACTGCCATGTTTCTACAGGAGCCCAGAATGGAGGGACCGAACACTGGCTCTAGAGAGGGACTTTCAGTGGCCGCCTTCAGTCAGTTTCAGTCTACAACCTCACCATTAGATTCCACTTAATCCTACAGACAACTTCAAGGACGTCTGAAACTTCCCCCAAAGAACCTTGAAACCTCATCCTTAACCTCTGGGATTATCTTTCATCAGGTCATCAGAAGTGCCTCAGGAAAGGGCAAAGGATTAGCCCAACAGTCAGACAGACCAAAGTAGCAGAAAATGATGCTCTCTGATTGGCTGGAAGGTGTCTGTTAAAAGTTCCAGGTGTCTTGAAAGGTGTGATGACAAATACAGATTTAAACACAGCAGAAAGGGGACACTGTATACCACACATGTTCAGTGTGTCATTGACTGCTCAGCGGGCGTGAACAGGAACAGGAAGCTCCTGACTGGTCCCGCCTTGTTATAAATCAGCTGATGTCACATGTTCCCGCAGCGATGAACCATAAAGACATAAAGTGATCAAACATTAACAGACGGCAAGTTTTCCCTGAGCACAGATCAGCCCTGTGTGCTCTCTGTAATGATTAAATAGGAATCTGTCTGCAGGCTGTTTTAAATGATTCTTATCGCAACAGTTTTCAATGTACAAACACTGATAAAACTTAAATTCTCAGGAACTAACTGACATGTTGCATCGGGCACAGTTTTATATGACTTTATGTCCTAAATGTTTCTGAAAGGATTTCTATGAAACGACCAGTGGAAGGAAGCCGAGGCAGGCAGGAACACACTTGTTTCTTCACAGCCATCATCAAAACTGCCTCAATAAATACTGAGTGCCTTTCATAAGAAAATAGAAATTGCAAAATGCATCAAGCACAAAGATCCAAATGAAATGGATGAAATAACTGGAAAAAGTTAAATCATTCCAGAGCTTAAGCCAAAACGGGAAACATACATTCGGTTATTTTCATTTGGGAAACCCGCAGCAAGTGAAATTCTTGATCAGCAGGAACAAGTTTTCTCATCCAGGAGTCAACACATGGTCATTCTTGTTGGGTAACCTCTTCACTTTCTTTGAGCTCTGTTTTTGGTCTCCACCTCCCGCTGATGGAAATGCCTGCACTACGTTCACCAGCTGCTCTCTGACTGAGTCCGGCTGCTGTCTGCTGGTGTGTCCTGACAGATAAACTCACTATGAAGCTGCACGACTGCGCCACAGCCAGCTAAAACCAGAGCGACTGAAGGTGGAGACGCAAGAACAACCTGGAACCAAAGACGTTCACAAAGTTTGTGATCGTCAATCAAAGCCTGATTCTGCGTGTGTGTGTCTCTATTTGTGTGTGTTTGTGGGAGCGGATGTTGTTCATGCTGCAGGCTCACCAGCTCGAGCCACACTGCTGCTACCAGAAATAGACACACTCACGGGAGGAACATGCCAGAAGAGTGAACATACGTGTAAAGGAAAGTACTGCACACACACATACAAACACTAAGGAAACTACACACACACAAACTGGGCACAGCGTGGAGGGTGAAGTGGGAAGTGATTCAGCGGTGTTGGTTCCATAAATACCCAGCAGCCCCGGCGGCAGGCTCAGGAAACCCACGCGGAGCCCGGCGGAGCTCACACACAACATGTTTTCTTCAAGAGGGTCGCAGGGCATCGCGGAAGCTCCTGGACACAAACAATGGGAGCGGAAAAGACAGCGATAGTGTGACGGACAGAGGCGAGGACTCCTGGGTCTGTGCTGCTCGCCGGGTGGGTGTGGTCCAGTCACAACCACCAGGAACGCTCTCAAATGGTTTGTCCAGCTGAAACCTGGAAAAGTTTGGACCAGAAGTCTTTGTAGGTGAGGAACAGGAAGTGTGTGCTAACAAGGCCAGGTGAATGCAGGTGTTCTAAAGGCAACAGGAAGTGGCTGTGACACACTGATCATGTTAAGGAAACCATTAGCACCTGAGCAAAACCATACTCCTTTGTGAAGTCAAAACTTAGACAGTCTGACCACACAGACATGAAGCACGTCCATAAAAGTACTTCAGTGGTCACACAGGAGCTGCTAATTAACTCAGCAGACGTTTAATGGAGACAATAAATAACATGTAGGAGTAAACAAGCCTCAAGTTGTAGCCCTCAGCAAACTTAGTGCATCCATGGCAACATCATCTTTCCTGTTCACATCCCTCACAGGATTATGGACACCAACATCATCACGCTGCACTGCATCTGATTAACCACAGGCTGCTGCTACTAGCCAAATAAAGCTAAAGATAGTTCTCTGTGGACAAACTAGCATGACTGCCTAGCTTGTCCACACATACTCGCCCAATCCACACAAATCCTGCAGGTACAGCTGACTCATCACTAAAATGTTTGTGTGTTAGTGTTCTGTGAACACAGTCAAACTGATTGTGGCAGGTAAAAAAGATGCTGCTGTAATCTGTAAACAAAACGGTGTTCATAACCTCCACAGAGCCACGACACCAGAGAACAGCCAAACCTGCCACACAAGATGGCTGACAAAAGTGATGATAAGGCTCTGAAAGCACACTGAGCTCTGTTTCAACTGGTCTGAAAAGGTCAGGAACCACTGACTGAAGACACAATCAGCACAAAAACAAAGCACAAAGGATAAAGCAACAGGTGAGGTTCACCTGGATAAAGTCCGTTCACAGTGGCGAGACGGTCCTCTGCCTGGGCAGGGCTCGCCACAATGATTGACTGGCTCGTTAAGGTTTGTGTGGCCGCAGCCTTTTCCACTGTCACACAGCTCGTTATCAGCATGTTCCTCCATTTATCTACACAAGCTTTACTGGAGCTCAAATCAATCTGTTCATCCATTAAACATTTTTTATCTCAAACATATTTCCTGGCGTCACTTTCTCCAGTGTCTCAGACCTGTTGTCTCATATCACCGCAGAAAAGCTGCTGGAAGTGAACTGAAACAGACCAGATGATCCTCCCCAACAAAACGTTGTATATTTCATCTGTGCAAGCAGGTTGTCCCCGTCAACGCTGACCTCCAGCGGCTGGTTAATTATGAGCGCAGCAAAAGAGGAACTCAGGTGTCGTATTATAAAGAGACAAAGTCCACGTCAGGAGGAGGTTGGAGTGGACGGTTGGGTCAAACACAGGACTTTCAGTGAGGACACGGCTTTTCATGTCCCGTGTGAAACCGAAAGTCAACGTTTAACCCAAACTATCATCTTTTCTTAAACCTTAAACAAAATGCCTAACCCTGTGCTGTCCTGCATGTCACACAAAACCCAACTTCCTGTTGAAGAGCGGGTTTCAACGAATGCACAAGCACACACTTTCAGGCCTTAGATATCTAAGCAACAGGGACACAACATCACACACTGCTCATCAGCATCAGCTGTCTGTGTGTGATTCGTCCTCATGTGGACGTGTTCAACACGGCATGTAGCCATCGTGTGAAGGTGAAGAGGCCGTGACCTTTCAACGTCACCAAACAGGAAACCAGGAAGAGAACCAGATACCCAATCAGAGGGAGGCACAAACCTCAGCCTTGACCTCCAGTATGGGTGGAGAGTCACTGTGTGTGTGTGTGTGTGTGTGTGTGTGTGTTTCATGATTAATGGCTATATAGATAATCAGCCGATGTGTGAGGAAACTGTGAGAACAGTCAGTACATTCAAAAATAAAAACAGGAATCATTTAATAAAAGGAGTTGACAGCTGATCACTGACTTCCTGCTCAAACTTTATCATTAATTCCTATTTTAACTCTAATTCATGACTGTCCACATGTTTCTCTGCATTATATAACTGAATGAATTGACACCTGCTGATAAACTGCTGCTACAAAAGCAAAACACAAACACAACACATGTGGTGGAGATTAAGCAAGACTACAGCTGATCTTTTGGCTCCTGCTTCAAAAAAATCACAATTTAGCCAAAGAAAACAGTGAACATGTAAAAGTGTCACAGAGAGGCGACTGAAGCTGAAGCAAAACAAAACATTGTGAAGGTGTCACTTTGGGCTTTGGGTAGTTGTGACCACATTTCTCACTATTACATTATTTCCAATTTTCACAAACCAAATAATTGATTCATGAAGAAAATAATCAGCAGACTAATCCAGAATGAAAATAAGCTGCAGTCCTGCACAAAATAGCTTAGAATCAGTTCAGTCGCTCCACCATTTTTCCACCACTACTGGGGTTGTTACTTTGACTTACATTGATTTCCTAAAGACTCAAACCACCACCACCTGTCCAACCCTAAACCTAACCTTAGCTTAACCCTAACCTTAAACCAAGTTTCCACCCTAAAACTTAGTGATTTATGTTATGAGGACTTGCTTGTGTCCCCATAAAGCTTGTGAGTCCCCGCAGGGTGACAGTGTAAAGTCCCCACATCGTCAGCAGTACAAGTTCACACCCATACACAGATTGCCTTTGTTGTGTTTACACACACAGGCTGTCTGAGGTATTTTGGCGGGAATCTGCTGGTAAATCACTGGAATGGTAAGTGGCTAGTTTGATGTGTAAACATGTCTCCTCTTTGTTTGTTTCTGAATGTCAGTGTGGCTAGCAGAAGATGTCAGCGTGGCTGATGGAAGCTCACAGCTCACAGCTTAGCTGACTTACTCAAACGATTTTCGCTCACTGGCTCTGCTGCTTCTCTCCCCATTGACAACATGAAATCATGCTCAATAACTTACATGTTAATGAGGTTCTGTTGATGGAAATTTCATTAAAAAGCCTGTCAGTACAATAAAGAGCATTTTAGCATTTTAGTCTGGATGTGGTTAGCCTAGCTTAGCATAAATACAGGAAACAGGAGGAAACAGCTAGCTTGACTCTGTCCAAGTTCATCAGCCCTTCTGATGCTCTCTGATTAACATTCTGCGTCTTGTGTGTTTAATGTGAACACAAACAGAGATTTTAAAAGCCTTTCTTGTAGATGGAACAAATAAAAAACAGTGTATTAATTTGCTGACTGTCTGACCTGTCAACCCGTGAACGCAGGAGGCGGCTTATTTTTTTAAATCCTAAATTATGGCTTGAACAGAATAAATATTTACTCTCTCATAAACTCAGATAGCAGTGAAAGACTTTCTCGCCCTTAACTGATCCAAGATCAGACCGAGGAACCATCGCGGTAGATGATTGATGAGAGACGAGCTGCCCTGATAAAAAGAGCTTTGGTGGCTCCAAAGTCCCATCAGCCACCTCTCTGTGACGTCTGAGTGGAGCTGATCCATGATGATTGATTTTCTGATTTGAATCAGCACCCGGATCACAAAGACGGACCAGCAGCTGTTTGTTTCCCAAAGACTGTACAGTTGGAGACGCGTGTTGACTGTCAGGACACACAGAGGACAAACTTTACTGTGAGGTCCAGTAATAATAAGGGCCGGTTGCATAAGCGTCCCCGCAGGTAGACGGATGGACAGGAAGCAGCGAGGGGTGAACGATGTGGGCACCACCTGACGCTGAACCTTTAGAAACACGACCGCACATCATCACAACATCAAACTCTGGCAGGTCGCAGTTACCCACACTGCATCTGTCTTCCATTAAGGAAAAAGTGTCCTCTCAGCGACACTCGTGAGGGAAAACAGCTGTTAGAGAAAAATGTAATATTATCTTTTGCCTGAGGAGGAATGTGGATGTTGGGAAAACGGCTCCTCGGTGGTAAAGTGCAGCTGGGACTGCATGGAGGTCAGGCTGATACTGGAGCAGGAAAACAAGTTTGAAGTCCTTTATCAGAGTTCTTAACAAAGTGTTAATAACAGGCTGAACGTTTGCTCTTCACTTCAACGCGGTGAGCTGTTAGAGACGAGGCGGGCGATCACATTAAGAATGTAATGACTGTAATGCAGGACTGCTGTGTGCTTTGGGGAACCTTTGGGGGTCTCGTCGCAGCTCTGCGGATCCTGAACTGACGTGACACACAAGCAGCAGAGCCTGCACCATCAGCGGGTTTAAAGTCTCCACCACCACGTTGCTGCTGTTGTTGTTGCTGTTGCTTGACGAGAAATGATTTTATCTGAAATCAAATGCTGACTCTGATTCCTGGACACACTCCTCTCACGGATACTTCGATTCTGTGAGGTACTCGTACTTTTACTGCAGTACAGGAGGCAGTCGGAGTGCCATAAAGTTCACAGTCAGGGAGTGTCGGCCCGTTCAGAGTCTCGTGTTCTTTTCCATCACGGCTGTTTAATTACCACAATAAAACTTTAACTGACAGACGTGTGTGTGTGTGTGTGAGTTTCACACGTTGTTGGAGGTAAAACTATTCACAAAACACAATTTAAATAAGAAAAAGCTGCAATTTTATGTTCCATAAGTTTTCTCTTTTTATCACTTTAATCATGAGCAGCAAACGTCCTGCTTTGTGAACGTCTCGGCTGACACGCGTTCAGCAGATTTCAGGTCAGATTGTTGCTTCTGACTGCAGCTCCACACCAGAACACGACTGTGACATCAGCCACAGCTCATCAAATCGATTCGCCGCACGTCTCCAACATCAGAGGTCAGCGGTCACGAGGACGAGTTAGAGTTCACTTTCTGTTTTCTGTCATTAGGATGAGACAGGAAGTGAAACACAGACGGTCACTGCTGTTCTTCTCACAGCAGAAGTGCTTCATTCATTCATTTTTCTCTGTTTGTGACCTCGTCATCACATCCAGCATGAAGAGGACGAGGAAGGCGGGACGACGAGGGAGGTAAAGAAGTACAAAAAGAGAGACGGAGTGAAAGATGGAGACAGACAGTGAGACGGAGGTGGAGGATGCTGTGTCGGTTTAGAAGGCGAGGTACCAGCAGCAGGTGGAGGAGGAGGAGGTCGGGGTGGACCTTCACCCCCGAGGGTTCGTGTCCTGAGCAAAAGCAAACGTCAGGGTTCAACAAACTGTGACCCTCACATGAAGTGTTTGTCAGTGAGCTTTATTTTGAAGGCCTAACAGGTTGTTGCTTATGTTTATTAACTCGACCGCAGAATGACGAAGCACACCCTGACACCCCGGACCGGCGGGTCGGGGTTCAGTGCTGCTGACAGTCCGCTGACTTTACTGCCTGTAAAAGACTTTTGTGTTCTAACTGATTCAACAATGTGACGTCATGAGGCAGATCACATCTTCTGCTGAAGGCTGAGAAAGTCTGGTCAGTTAATGAGTGACATTTCCTGCTGCTTCAAACGCACCGTCTGCAGTCAAAGTCAGAGACAAAAGTGCGCAGTCAGGACCAAAACGAGACGAAGACGGTGGTATCAGAATCACCGGACACACAGGGTCGACCTCTGACGGACCCCCGAGACCACACGAACTGATCCCAGACCTGCAGCAGCTCAGACCGTCGCTCAAAGCACGCAAAAGCATCTACCAAACACTGAACAGTCAGAGCACGTCGACAGGCTCTGAGCAACCAAGAAGACAATCAACAAAATTAAACTGTTATTTGGATTTTCAATAAACTGCCATTTTCATGCAATAATCAGTCAAAATGTCCACTTTCCCCCCCTCAGTGTTTTCTTCCTCACTTCTGTACAGTAATTTGAACGTCAGAAAATGTACACATTTTATAAACTAAAAATCATCTGCAAGTTTCTAACTGCGTCTGCGGCTCTTCAGAGCAGTTTAATGAGTGAAAAGCAGGCTTCACTTACAGCTCGGAGTCATGGTGGCGGATCAGCGGCTCGGACTGGCAGCAGAAGGCGGACTGGACCAGCGGACACCAAACGCAGCTCCGAGCAGCAGCTCGACTGACGGGCAGACAGGCGCAGACAGCAAAGGACGTGCTGCTGCGTTCAGGGGCGGTCGGAAATCAGTGGCGATTTATTTATTTGAGTCCAGCTGCAGTTGGACACTTGAGCTTTTGGTTTTGCTGTTTGACTTGACAGAATCAGTACGTTATTTATTAAACCCAGATTAAAATAAAGCTTTATTGACAGAGAGAAGTTTACAGCAAAGGTGGAGTGTGGGAAGTGTTGTGTTTGAGCAAAGAGAAATCCCTGAAATGTCGTTTAACACAATGTCACGGGGGTGGGGGAGGTGAGGGGGGAGGTGAGGGGGGGCAATAATGTCCAGTGGACGCACTGACATCAAACATGACAAAGTGACCTCCAGTGTCAGACGGTTATTAAGTCCAACCTAAATCTTAACCAGAGTTTTTAACACCACCGTGAACGCCTCATGACTTTCTGCGTGTCTGAGCGCTGAGGGTCACAAACAATCTGATCTTACAAACTGAATCTGGAAACGATTCCAGACCTGATCCTGGAGCCAATTCATTCAGACATGAAGGCTTTGGACGAGCTGATCGAAGGAGCCGCAGCGTCTCCGAGTCAAACAGGTCGTGTAGAGGTCACTGCAGTTCAGGTCAGCTCATTCCTGTCAGGTTCAGGGCTACATTTGTCTCACAGGGCTGCTGGGATCAGGACTTTGGTCCTGCAGGTTCAAACTGGGCTAAAATCAACCGCATCTTTTGTTTTTCCTCAGCAGTTTTATCAGCAGGTTGTGGTATCTGAACATGTACAGACTCATCCAGTACCCGGCTGTGCTCGGACTCGGCTGCTTGAGAGGAAACGCAAGGTCCCTCCTGGTCCAGGTCTCGTTAAAGTCACACCGTCCATTCAATGTCAAACTACTTCCTGCTGCTTTGTTTTTAATCTGTCGCCGAATCCCCTGAATGTCCCCGAGCAGAAAAAACCTGTTGCCTTTCATTCAGCAAGGACATTATTATAGTGTGTGAGTGTGTGTGTGTGTGAGAGAGAGTGAGTGTGTGTGTGTGTGTGTGAGAGAGTGAGTGTGTGTGTGTGAGTGTGTGCTGACCTGTGTTGAAAGCAGAGTTAATGAATATTGTGTTTTTGTGTCAGCTCTTTTGTGAGGTGTGTGTTTAGTAGCTGACTGACTGATGACTCTGAGGTAGAGGAATGCGCACACGCACACACACACACACACACACACACACACACACACACACGTCCACAGCTCCATCGGGCTGCAGGAGCTCCTGGACCGGAGCTTCACTCCTGACTCCTGACCAGAGTTCGACTCTCGACGAGTTTGGTTTCGAGTCGTTTGTTCCTGCAGGTCTTTGAGTGTCAGATGTGAACGTGTTCTGCTTAATGCGTCCAGCTGAGCAGCTGAGTCAGCAGCTGCAGGAAAATGAAAAGTTTTGCATCAGGTCAGCAGGTTTCGTGAGGTTTCAGCAGCTCAGGGCCAGAAACGAAACCCAAAACTGACCGAGTTGAAAAGGAGAAATGATTTGTGTCCTAACAGTCCTGTGAGACAGTGCTGAGAGGACAGATTCACTCGCATTTCTCCATACAGGCTGCTCATCATCAGCTCATCACTTTGTCAACATAACTGACGCCATCCGTTAAACACTTACAACACACTTTCCACAGTAATGAACTGAAACCCAACGTGTTCAGTGTTAGACCTTCTGATGGAACTGATGCTCAGTCAGGGTGAATTTGTAGGATAACACAGACTGAAAATAAAATATCACCCTAACTTGACAGCACCTTGAGCCCTGAGTCGTGTCTGCAGGTGCTCCTGTCAGGCAGCACACACTCTGTAGCCTGACAGACAAAACCCAGGGCACAGCTGGATCAACAGTCCGTGCAGAGCAGAACGCACAGCTCAGAAACTGACTGGAGCAGGAAGTCGGGTCTGACTGCAATGATTACATCATAATTACTTCCTCCCAGCATGCACTGGGACGCACCTCAGCATGACCTCCCATGTGAGTAGCACAACAGTAAAACGAAGGTTTGGACGCGTCCTGCAGTGAATCATCAGGACTCAACCGCGACTGTATCAATCAGTCAACACACACACACACACACACACACACACACTGAGGCTGATGTTTTAAAGGAACAGTGTGTGCAGAGAACAGCCGGATGTCTGTTTAGCCTAGCTTAGCATAATGACTGGAAGCAGAGGGAAACTGCTAGCCTGGACCAATAGAATCTTCTCTGTCTCGGCTGTTTATTTGAAAAATGAAACAGGGATGAATGCAGAGTTTGTTGAGATGAAAACCTAAAGGAACCATTTTGTGCTGCTCTAAATACAGATGAAGATTTATAAAACATGACCACATCTGAAAGCTGGAGCCAGAATCCGCAGTTGGACCCGCAGGGCCGTCAGCACCTTCACGTGTGAGCTCTGCAGGCTGAGCGTCGACACACATGCAGGACCGTCGAGAGTCACAAACAAAGAGGAAATTTCGTGTCCATACGCGCAAATCCTGTCACTTATTTTTCACGGCTACTGAGCCTGGTCTCATCCTGAAGGGGGTCAGAAGACACCTCTTTGTCACGCTCCTCGACACACTGGCCGGGTTTTACAGAACCTCCAATGCAAACACGTCTGCACTGATGAGACACGATCAAAAGGGTGAGAACTGCTGGAGGTTCTCCTCTCTGTGTTGCATGTTTGTCTGGCTTCCTGAGGTCCACATCAACAACTGACAACACTTCAGTGAAAGAACGACAGACGACGCTAAAATCTGACCTCCACAAACAACACCACACGTGAAAACTGGCCTGCTGCAGCAGAGAGCTGGACGCCCGCTCATGCAGTCCTCAACACGTCGTCTGATCACAGATCAGTCCTTCGTCAACACCTCGTCTGTAAGGGAAACTCCAGCATCGCGTCTGACTGATGTCTGCTGGGAATTAACACGAAGCTGTGATAAACGATAGTGAATGTCGTGTTTCTGTGAGAGATGCTGCCATGATGAGCCGCTGCTACCTGCTCAGGTGACTTTGTGTTGCTCTCATCTCACTGAGGCCTGAACTCTGACGGACTAAATCACCTTTTATTCAGTTGCTTGGCAGTTCTATGGTCACATGTCTCCTCTCTTTTAATTGGTTACAGTAAAATCTAAAAAACATCAAACAAACAAACCAACACACACACGGATTAAACAAGCAAGTCTTACCTCTTTCTTCTGTTTTTGTAGAATCAACTGGTCCAGGACTCAAGACTGTGACATCTCAGCCACAGTGTGTGTGTGTGTGTGTGTGTGTGTGTGTGTCTCAGCGAGTCCTGGTCAGGAGCTGGTTTCTGCCGGTTGTTGTCTGGACTCCACAGTGAGCTGCAGTCTGTCTGTCTGTTCTGAATGTTATTCACTGTCCTCAGGTCAGCTCAGCTCCCTCCTGATCCTCCTCTTGTTAGATGTTCTGCTGGGTTCTCCTGCTGCTGGTTCTGCTGTCTCACTCTACTGGTTTCTGTCCGACTCCACTCGCTCCTCATGGAGTTCTGCTCCTCGTTTCCTGTTTGTTTTATTTTCTAGCTGCAGCAGGAAATGGTCATCATTTCCTCTTCCTCCTCCCCACACTGTCGACCCCCTGCACACACACACACACACACACACACACACACAAACACAAACACACCATGGACTCACTGATTGGTTGGCTTGCATGCCCCCTGGTGGACATGCAGGGTTGCTGCCTTACTCAGAGGCACTTCAGCAGTTATCATCTGTAGCCATCTCACTGAGAGGCCAACTGTGGCGTGTTGATGCACAAAGACAAACATGGACGTCCACAGCTTCTTGATGAGACAAACTTGAGATTTCTGTCCTTCTGGGGACCCCATACAAATCAGAGCTGAAGCAAATTAGGAAGGCTTAACTGAGTTAATAAAAAATATCAAAGCAAAGCCCATGTCACATGCACACTCAAATAATCAGCAGCCAGTCAATGTGTCAGCATGTGAAGCTCTGTGATTGGATGATTTTTAGTGAAATGCATCATGGGAGTCGTGACTGACTTCATTAATTGATCTCCACAGATGTTGGTCATGTTTCACTCTGATGATTCAACAGGAGAGTTCATGTCCATCACAACCCGAGGACCTCAGTGACATGTTTTAAAATGTTCTGTCGCCCTCCTGTGGCACAAAGGTGAACTACATGAAATAACATCTAAAATAAGATCTCAAAATAATGAATTAATTATAAAGAAATGAGAGGGAACCTTAAAATGTTCAGTTAAATAAATCCAAAAAAAACATATACATGATCAAATAATCATAGGAATCAATTGTGTAAAATACATAAATGAACCAAATCTTTGTGAAATAAGTGAGAACTATTTAAATTCAGCTCAATACTATGAAACAATTTCTTATTTTTATTTTCATTTTTATTACATTATTAACATTTTTTCTCCCCACTTACACTTTAAATTCATGTCAAGTTTGATTTCACACCATAGAAAACAACATTATGAAATAAAATGTGACATGAAATCAAAGTTTTTTCCTTGTGGTTATTTTTTATATTAATTAATATTGGAGATTGGATTTATTATTTTGAGTCAGTGTCTTGTTCCTCCAAACACATAAATAAATAAATTCACCAAAATTAGCATCATGTCATAAGTAATAAACTGACACTAACACAGACGTCCAGGCTCAACAACCAGCACTAAGTTAATGACACGTCCATCCCTTCAAAGCCTGCTGGGGTCCAGGATTCCATTAGGACTCCATCAGGACTCCATCAGGACTCCATCAGGACTCCTTCAGGACTCCTTCAGGACTCCTTCAGGACTCGGCTGCCCCTGGGCACCCCTCAGAAGCTGAACGCACCCCAGATACTAAACGAAACAGGCCTTTGTAACTGGAGAGAAAGAAACAAAACCAAATTTTTTTGTGTAAAATAAGACAAATCTCCTAAATGAAAACTTTTCAGCCCAGTGCTTGAGTAAATGTTCTTAGTTACATTTCATCATTAATACTCACAAAGTACCAAACTACAGATTAAAATGACTTTTGTGGCTATCAAGAAACACGTCAGAAAAACAAAACGTAAGCAATACTGAGACGTGTCTGCTGAAGACTGAAACACTCCAGTGCACATGAAGGTTTACACACAGGCAGTTTAACTTTACCTGATGGAAGATGGACGCCGGGACTTCCTGCAGCACCCCACGACCACCACTGACAGCAAGAACACGACCACAATAACAGACAGGACACCTGACCGAGAGGACAGAGAAGGACCAAGTTGAAGACAAATAGATAAACTGTCATCCACGCTTCCATTCAGAGTCTGAACATATTCTGTTAATGAAACGATAAGGCAGGAAACAGATGCGTCACCTGAGTCCAGAAGCTGGACTGGTTGCAGTGGTAACATTAAGGTTATTTGAATTTGGATGCGTTACCTGTGTTCTTGGGAGGAACAGTGGAGGCCGTGACTGGACGATCTGTCGAACAGTGCACAACGTTAACTATAAATGCAGAGCTGATGTGATAGTTGTCCGAGTTAAGTTAATATCACGTCTTTCAGACTGTGTTTGTGCACACGATGAGGTGCTGTGCACAGCGTGAGAAACCAAACAGAAATCTGTGTTTAAGCATGAAGAACTTGGTGTCAGCCACTCAGTTATAATGTTGGCGTCCCACAGGGTTCTGTTCTCGGTCCTCCCCTCTTCAGTCCAAACCTCAATGATCTGCCTTCTGCATGTGTTTGAGCTGATGTTCAAATGTATGCAGATGCTACAGGAATACATTTACGTGGAAAAACAGCAAAGAAGCTGCTTTAATGAAACTTAAGTGGAAAATGAAAGTGTTGTTTGTAAAATATTTGCTGTGTTTCATGTTTTACTTTCTCCTGTTCTGACTTTACTTGTAGTTAGTTTTACTGTTGTTTTAGTGGCTCATGTAACACCTGGTCAGCTTATGACTTTGTCCAATACTGGTCATTGAAAATAAATTACTCAATTAACAACACCATGTATACTGAAACATGTTCTGTATTTAATATAACTGTGTTAGTCAAATGATGCCAACAAACTCCCTCAAGCGCCTGGTCAGCCCAAAGCTCCAGACACAACAGTAAAATACTGTTCACCTGTAGCATCACTGGTTACAGGTGTTGAGGGATCTACGGCAGCTAAAATGAGCAATGTTAATTAACATTTTAGAATAAATGAGATAAATGTAGTATAAAGTAAATATAGTTACCCTTGGCTCCTGTAGGAAGAGCCACTGTAGTACCTGCCACAAAGTAAGTAAAGTTAATCCATCTGGTGGAGTTTAGATATAAAAGAAAACACAATGCAGGAAACACATATTACCTGAATCCATGGTGGCTGGTCTGGCAGTGGAAGCTGGTGTAAAATATTAGTAAATATTGATTTGTAAATTCTAAAAATGGAAGGTAAGTGCAAATGCTCTGTAACAACAATGAGATAATTTAATTTCCTTAGTATTTTACCACTTGTCTTGATTTGTTAATAATAACTAACACCCGGAACACTCAGTCCCATCTCATAAGATGATACAGGAATACGTTTACACGGCAAAAACAGCAAATTAGCTGCTTTGATTAAACTTATGCACATCACAGGAAATGAAAATGTTGCTTGTTATGACATTTTTACTCGACATTATTAAGCAGACCACTTTGTATATTTCCTACTTTTCCTACTATTTTACTCCTTTACCTTTAATCCTTCTCAGCTTAACCAATCCATGCAGTATTATGGTCGTGATACAGAAAATAGAAATTAAACATTGTTAGCTAACAGCCTCTGTGGCAGAGAGTCAGTATGTTGATCCTTGTTGTGGAGGTTAGAAAAATGTAAAAAATTTAGCTAAATAAGTTTTGGTTAAAAAAGAAAACATAACGCAGGAAACATGTATTACCTGAATCCACAGCAGGTGGACTGGCTGGAGGAGCTGCTTTAAAATCAGAAATATTCATTAGTAAATAACAGTGTTCTATAATAATAATGATGATGAAAAGATAATTGGGGACAGGTACAGACTGAGGTGCATAACAGCAGCGATAACACCGATGATAGTATTAACTATGATGATTTTGATAGCAGTAATAATAACAATGCAGAAATGTAAAAGGTGGTAAAACAGTCGTGAGTGCCAAGCAGGACCACAGCAGGAGGAGAAAACTGTTGGCCATGGATGTTAAAACCTGTCTGTCAGCAGACCCTCTGAGTGTCGGTGGAGTAAAGACAAGAAACAAGAAACATACTTTGAGTTCTGCTACCTTTAACATCTCCACAGAGGCGTTCACACTCCTCCACGGTTGAAAAGATGTTCCCGTTGGACCCACAGCCGCTGAAGTCGAATCTCTCACACCTCTGACTCGTCACGTTGTAAAAGACTTTGAGGAAGTGCGAGCCGCAGCCGCCATACTGCATGGGCCGATAACAACGGTCTGGCGGGAAGGACGGAGGGAACACATTCACATTTTCCCTCCATCATGTCACACATTATCAAACTTGGGGACATAACGACAGCAAAAATATATTTTGATTACTTAACCAGCTATTTCAAATGGTTTGCAGATTATATATATATAAAAGTAATATAAACTCATGATTTATATAATATGGGCTTAAAGTAGATCTTCTAGCTAGTGAAAAGCTCAAACCTAAGGAATAAAACTGTCATTTTCCTATGTTTTGGTGTATTGTGGGGTTTATTACAGGCTGTTAACACAAAGGTGGCAGCAGGAGAATTTCATTCTGCCTCATCAAAATAACTCTTGAATAACTTTGATCGAGTATATTAATAAGGCCTCTTACATTTCTCGTTGCACAGAGCTTCACATGCTTCCTGGGTCTCAAATGTCTTCTTGTTGGACTCACAGCCACTGTAGAAGCTCTCACACCTGAAGCTGGTCCCATTGTAGAAGAATCTGAGAGTCCCGGACTGGCAGCTGTTGTTTTTCACTGAGAGGAAACAGTAAACTGGAAGAAGGAGAGACCACACACGGGACGTCATGAATGATTAACTCATCACAGTTTTCTCATAGAAAGACAGAGTCCCTCCACCTTTCAGTGTCCCCCATAGGACCTTATTTAAAGAAAAATATAGTAGTTAATGGCAAGAGAGAAATCATTTTCTTATCTTGTTCAATTGTGCTATGAATTATACGTCTCTCAGTCTCTGATCTGATTTAATTAAGGACTTGTGGAGCATCATCAGTCACAGTCCAAGAACTGTTAATATCATCACATTTAGCTAAGAACACATCAAATGGCCAGACGTCTTCTCTCACTCAAATAATATCTGTATTGAGTATCGAGTTCCCGCCCACACACCAGTCTGAGCCAATCAGGTGCTGTCAGTCATGAAGATTCAGTCCCTTTTTAGAACATCAAATAACTCATTAAAAGCAAACTTAACAGAAAAATGATAAGAACCCCCTAAAATAGCAGAAACCATCCATCATGTCCCATCTGCTAACACGGAGGGGGAGTGGCTTATGCGCTGTGCTGCAGCCAGCCACCAGGGGGCGTCCAGATGTTTTGGCTTCACTCTCTCATGTCATCTTCACATACAGTCAGTTGACAGTCCAACATCAATAAGCCTCTTGAAGTGAACGCATTTTCGTTTGGTTTTGGGGGCACTTGGATATTTGTGTTGTTTATGTTAAATGAAAACTCTTTAACTTTAACATACGATCCGTTAACATTATCTTCTGTTCATTTGTGCACACAAAGAGTCTGAAAGTACAAATCAGCAATTGTGGAAACATACTGAAAAACATACGGTTTTAAGATGTTAATACTTAAGAATCAATTTAAATTTGTTCTTACGCCTTTCATCAGCTCTCCCATAGGCGCCTTTTCTGAAGGAGTCTCTTTGACCTGTGGATTACAGGCCAGCAGTCAGCAGCTTTGCTGTTGGTCACAAACACTGGCTAAACAAGTTAGATGTTAAAGAAGGTCACAGCAGGGACTGACTAACATCTGTTCAGCTCAGCACCATTTCTGTGGTTTAGGTATGAAAACAGGACACATTTCCAACAAAGACATCTGCAATAATAACAAATCATTAAGGGTTCCAAAAGCATTTCGTTAGTCAGTTAATTTCAGTAAAACGAGACCGAACTCCAGCTCTAACCTTTTCACAGTTCAAGAGAATTACACTTCCTGACCCATCTTACCTTCATCACTGATGCTCTTGGGGTAAACCCTGATCTGTGCACTGAGATCACGAGGGAACGAGTGTTCGCCCTGATTCAGACAGTTGACCAACAGACACTGATTGGAGCCACTGAGCGGCGTGGCCACCACAGCCATGTGACAGTCGGGCTCGGCAAAGCAGTCCCTCCAGCAGTGCATCGGGTCCTTATAGTCAGGGAGCCGGATCAGATGGTAGATCCCAGAGGCGAGGCATTGTGCCGGCTCGGGGACCTGAGTCAGACCGGACCAGGACAGGAAACAGGCCACAGCCAGCAGACTGAACCAGACTCCAGACAAAACCTTCTGGGTCATGGCTTCAGTCTCACGCGTTCTTCGAGTCTGATCTGCCAGAGAGGATAAGCTTCCAGGTGATCACTTCACCTAACCCCGCCCACCGTCCTCCGTCACCACACAGTCCTCTTCAACACAATCCGACCACAAACATCAGCTGACATTGTTATCATGCTCTGCCTCTTTGATTCTAATCAAACTCCTGCCAACTTAACATCAACGGTCTGCCACACCCAGAAGACACAGTCAAACGTTTTAATGACTTAAATTAATGAAACAGAACAATGAGTCAGCACGTATGCAGTGTCAGTCGGCAGCTTAAGGAAGGAGGAAGACAAAATCCTGCCTGTCTGATTTACAGCTTCCCAAGTGCCGCCTGCCCAGGTGTGCTGCACCTGACGAGGCCTCAGCTCCGCCCACCAGCGAGCTGAAAAGCAGCCAGCAAAGGAAGACGAACTAAAGTCATGATGTCAGCTCTTCATTGTGTTACATGTTAGAATCCATAAATCTCCATACAGTCAAACATTTCACGAGCACCAACCGGACAGCGTGGTGTCACACTGAGCTCTACGAGCGGCTCCTTCATGGACATCAATACAACAACGATAACAACAATTATTAGCATATAATACAATATGGTATTCCTGCTGCCAGCGTTTGCACGACTGGTCAACTGATCACACAGTGAGAATGACAAAAGGGTTTACATTTGGGAGGTGGACTCAATTCTGGATTCAGATACAACAATAAAACAAAACCTGTGAAGGTTTCCAGGTAACAAAGCTAATATAAGAGCAATCTTTCAAGAGGAAAAGGCTGATCTGTGGTCAGACGTTTCTGTTGGTGGAACTAGAGCTTCAGGAAACATTTATTTACAACATGTCAAAAAGGAACTTGTGACGCAGGTTAATCAACCTGGGTGGTTTGGAAAGTTCTGGAAATGTTTTGAACTCTGGCCTGAAGAAAGTCCGGTTTTCATTTTTGTGTTTGGTAGACGATGACAGTCAACAGTACAAAGTATTTAAACATACATCAAAGAATGAGTGCCTTCACAGTAAAATCCTTTAGTTAAAAAAAACTTAACAGCATACTTTTAATTTTGGGAAAACAAAGTTCAGAGGACGCAGGATGAATTACACCGCGATGCTGCTGCGGGACAGCAGTTGATCAGACAGGAAGCGGCAGCATCGAGGAGCTTCAGACGTAAGCTTTAGTGGAGCTGCGGCTGTCTGAGGCCGGAGCTGCTCTGTAGATGTTCTGTCCTCGGCTCGTCGTGGTGAAGTTGTATGAAAACTGCCTGCAGGAGACAACGTGAGCTTTCTGATTTACATCCAAACACACACGATATGTTAATGATCAGCACACACTGATCACCCGATCGGTCGTAAACCCTTTCCCTCTTTGGATTTGGGTCTTAAAACTCTCTGCTAAAACAACACTGTGTGTCTAACAGTGCCCCCCTGTGGACAGCCCCCAATACTACATGCTGTGTGTTGCTGTGGGTTTACCGAGCAGGGGGGGCGAGGGAAGTCTTCCTGCAGGAGCAGCAGAGCATAGATCCTCCCAGTATGGCCAAACAGGAGGCTGCCCACCCCAGATAGAGACCAGCACCCAACTCAAACCTGCAGCACCAACACACACTGGGTTAGCAGCAGGAACACGAGCACGCACACACACACACACACACAGGGCTGTAGAGGAGTCATGTGACTGACCTGACTCCTCCGTAAAGTGGGTCGTAGAATTCATTGATGACTTTGGCAGCGTACCAGGAGACTGCAATCAGAGTGAAGACGCCTGAAAAGACACGACTTGTCATTACTGATTGGTCAAAAGAGTCAGCAGTCCAACAGAAAATCAGTCAAAATGAGCTCCAAAGTGCAGCAGGAAACCCCGCCTTCACATTCATGCATGAGTCACAACAATCCCGTGATATTCGTGTCATGACCGCTGACGTACCGGACAGGACGAACAGGATTCCTCCGGCCAGGGCGATCTGGTCTTTGACGCGCTCCGAGGTTCTGCCAATCTTGGTGCACTTGAGTCCCAGCACAGAGACGATGATGGAGGCCAGACCAACCAGCAGGGACAGGATCATCAGGGCCCTGCAGGCCTGCAGGTGAGCTGCAAACCACACAGGTGACGTTGCTAACCAACCACCTCAAATCTGTTAAGCTAGCATGTGAGCACTGGGAAATCTGACGTCTTTAGCAACACATGAACGGGCAGTTTCAGGATGTTTCAGGGTTCAGGTATGTAGCAGGTAGACCGTCCAATCATTGCACAAAAAAACGACTGGCTGCAACAGTCACGCATACCGGATTGTTTTCTTTGTCTGAGCATTGGATTCATTGATCACTGAAGTCAGCTTTAATTCAGGGAATGTATCATATTAATGAATGTGTGTGTGTGTGTGTGTGCACATGTTGACGACGCAGTGAGTCCTCACCCGGCAGTCCCAGCACCGTCTTGAACCTGCTGCACTGAATGGACCCCAGCGAGGTGGCAGCGCAGCTCATCCACAGACCTTCAAACTGCCACTGACTGGTGGTGACCGACTCCATCTGACTCTTCACCTTCCACACCTGAGAGGAGGTGCAGCTGGACTGCAGACACCAGGACACCACGCCCAGAAGCAGACCCACAACCTGCAGGCCTACCGCCATGCTGAACGTCCCCACAGACACCTGGAACACCTGCACACACAGCAGGAGGTCAGCAACACAGAGGAGTTATGGCTACCAACATCCACATCCAGCAAACACAACGTAATTACCTGTGGGGTTCCTCAGGGTTCTGTTCTTGGTCCTTTAATTTTTTTTTACATGCTAATATGTCAACTGAAGTTATGTTTAAAAACCACGTGATACTCCCAAAAACAAGACAGGTAAGTGCCTTCAAAAACGACTCCAATGACACATGAATTATTTACATGAGCAAATTCTGATTTTCCCCGTACAATAAACCAAAAGCAATGTTGGCAAAACTGTCAGACAGACAGCAGAACAAGCTGTTGACACATGTAAACACACACTGAGGCAAACGTCAGCAAACAGCTAACGTGACCAGGATCCGTCCCAGACCCACGAGGGCTGACGGGCCTTTGGGCTCTCCCATCTAAAGAAATGTATTTTAAGTTCAGTCTGAGCCTTCCTGCCACAGCTGCAGACACTTTTTAATCAAACTGTTGTCAGCAGCTGATCTGCCCACACTGACCTCCACTGCAGTCTCAGTTTAGAACCACTTCCTGCAGTTCCTGTACTACATGCGCTCTGCTTCTGTTCAGATAGTTCAAAACCTGAAACACACTCAGTGACACACACTGAAAAGGGTTTCACGTCCTCAGTGCCCAGATGAACCAGTCCGACGTGACCTCTGAAGTCCCGCTCATTTCCAACAAACACACGTCTTACCGTCAGCTGAAACTTCAGTTTTTGGCCGTCTGTTCTTCTGTGCGGCTGCTTGTCGGGTTTGTCTCAGTGATGTGAAGCGCGTCGGTCTGTCGGTCTGATCCTCCGAGTCGCTGCTGTTCAGGGTCGATGAACTCTGGCTGAGGCTGAACCGCCTCTGAACACACACGGTTATTGACACATGAGGATCCCAGAGTTTCACCTCTCGCTGTTTGTGAGGATCCTCAACTCATCTAAGTTTAATAAATCCGTTTAAAAGGCTGAAGGTGTTGGACACTTTCTTCTTTGATGAACTAACTGATCAGCTGATGAACTGATCAGCTTTACTAATGGAACTGGACCCATAAATCAGCTGCTGTGTTAATCAATAAGTACACAAATGCCATACATACAGTCAGACCTCTCTTTGAAACCAGTGGAGTCGCCCCCTGCTGGACATTCGGGAGACTGCAGGTCTAAGGCTTCACCTTCCAGCTGATTAAGTTAAAGTCATTAAAGTCTTTGTGTTGTCCGAGTAGACGATCAGAACATCGAAACAAAAACAAGCTGAACTGAAAGCTTCAACATAAACTTCAAAACTTAAACCAACAGTAAAATCTGGACGTTGCCATAAAGAATTGCCACATAAGAGCTTCAATAATTCAAAGAGAATAATTTCACTTTAATCTTGAAATAGACTGAAGTAAAATTATTTTCCTGCAAGCCCTTCAGTGATGTTTTGTGCCGTTTGTCCTTCTGTGAATCGAAGGTCTGATGGTGAAAAGCTCTCTGAGGGCAGTTAGTGAGCCGTGAGTTTGGAGTTTACATCAGGTGCAGTCACACACACACACACACAGCACTGAAACCAAACTCTGCTCTGTGTGTGTGTTTGTCTGTGTGACCGTTTGTGGACTTTAAACCGTGTTTGTCAAACTGACTTCATGTTTGCAGCTCAGTTAAAAACTCAAAACTCCTCTAACCGACTGCCTTACGGACCAGAAACCATTCAGTCCCTTTCTGACCTGCTGGAAATATGAAGGGCGCACTTTCAGTTGTAATGATGAGGACCTTCATGGACATCTGACTGCAATTCAACATGCTGAAAGTAAAAGAATGTAAAAGTCAAAACATCTGCTCCCAAAACCACAAAGATGTCTGAGATTAACTTCACAGAACCCACAAAATATTCAATTTGAGAAGCTGCATATAAAAAAATAAACTTGAGATTATTTTGTAAAATCAGTTTGAGCAATATGATGTCTTCGTGGACATCACTGACTGATTATACGTCATTGTGTGATATGAACAAACTGGAAGCTTAAATCAAATGATTTACGTGTGATTTTCATGTCGGGGATCAAAGCAAACGATTCGCCAACCGAACGAGTCGCGCCAGTCGAGTGCCGAGTCAGCAGCATCGATTCAAATCGTTTTCATTTTATTTGGAGGAAAACCAACAAACATAAATAAAGAGAAAGAAAGACAATAACATGTTGGTGAAACTCTGAACCAGAGTGACTCCTGATCGGCGTTTTTATCATGTAAATCCGTCGCTGGACTCTCACTGATTCAAATGATTAGCTGACAAAACAACATAAACTAAGAACTGCTGACCAATGAGACGTCACAACAACATCTGCTTCCGATTCACGTTGGCGACGCTGAGCAACAAACAGAAAAACGATCACAACAGTAAAATTATTATCTTCAGTCCGTCTCTGCAGGGAAGAAAAGCAGAAAAGACGAACAAATCAGAATCACTCGTGTCGCCTGACTCCATGAACACGGACACCAATCCTTATTTCTGCTGCAGGTGTTTGTGTGACATCATCACCTGATGTCCTCACGACGCCCACCTGCTTCCTGTCGACTCGTGCTGGGGAAGCAAAGCGGCTGTACATTCCATATGTCCTCATGTACTGTTTATTTTCCCATCAGCCCCGGAGGGTCAGCGTCCTCCTCCGCCGCCGTCGCCGCCGCCGCCCGGCCCTCCCCGTGTCCTCAGGTTGTGCCAAAGTTTAACAAGAGAATCTCGGTTCTTCCAGATCAACTCGTGACCAAACAGGATGTACCAGCTGGAGGAGACAGAGAGCATGATGGGAAATGAGTTCAGTCTGCGGCCACAAATACAGCAGGTCCAATGAAACTAATGCAGGCTGTTCGACCGAGACCTCAACCCAGAACGTCGGCCTCCGAGACAGCACGCTGAGCTGCATATTTACAAAGATCACACACACTCACACACACACACACACCTGGTAACACTGTTTCTGTGACACTTTAAACGCGTCAAAGGTTCAAACCAGCTGATGGAAACACATTTAATTCACATTCAGTTCCTCTGCAGGCAGAGCAGCAGCCGCCAGCCGATTAAATCTACCAATTCATGAAAAGTCCTCGCTGAAAACCATTTCTGTCCTCTGAATGTCTTCTTGCCAAACTGACCGAACACTTCGACTTAGATCAGACCGTCAGCGAGCACAGAACGGCTTGCTGTGATTGGCCCAAACAGTGACTTACACTCCAAACAAGGCTCCTCCTAAGTGAGCGGCGTGGTCGAAAAATTTCCACCCCAACACCACACCTGCCATATCCACGGCAACGATGGCCTTCAGAGCCTGCAGACAGAGAGAGGGTGAGTTTCTGACGATGCAGCTGATGAAAGGCGGAGCGGGTGGAGCAGGTCTTACGTTGGCGGCCGTGAAGGTGAACATGGGGAGGAAGATGATGGACAGTTTGGCTTCTGGCATCTTGGTGCAGACGGCAGCCAGGATGGTCATGATGGCTCCAGACTGAAAACACACCAACAACCACAATCAGTAAGCGACAACAGATCAAACATCATGATGGATTAGTGTTGATCAGAGGTTCCTCCAGCCTGCTCAGATTCACCAACTCTGACGTGGTGTCAAATCCACTACGACCTCCAACAAGCTGCTGGATGGCAGACTTGGAGTCAGCAGGCGAGTTCGGCCACAGAGTTCTGACTTGCGTTTCCTCGGAGGAACGAACGGCGATCGTGTGACGAGTTTAAAGAAACGCTAACGTTAGCTAAAGCTTGGGAGGGGAGAACATCAAAGTCAGAAATTTACAGGAAAAACTCCGACACTCTTAGACGTAACGATGATCATCGTGTGAGAAAAGCAAAGCGGCTCATTAGTCCTGCAGTGGATGAGCCAATCCAAATGTGAATCAAATTTAGCAACAAGAGCTATAGCTGTAATTTGAGCCCCCAGTTACCATCTTATCATCAGCATGTGAACCGTATGGGCATGAAGGCAGCTCTGATTGGCCACAGTGGGAAACAGACACGTGAAAACAGAAGATCAGAGATCAGCCTGTGACCTGCGCAACACGACCTGCTCACATCAGTTGTTGCCGTGACAACATACGTGTTAATCAGGACGTCCTGATGGCACACAGTCAGCTCGCCTCGTGCTGCAGCTTCCTGTTCCTATCAAACAGCGATTCACAGCCTTTTCTGCTTGTGACGCTTTGATGCGAAACAACAAATTAATCTGCTGCAGAGCGGATTCTGCTTCCACGCTGATTGTCTGCAGAGAACTCAAAACTCTGACGCAGCTGACAAGAAAGGAGCAAAGATCACAGAGATTACATGAGATAAAATAACTTCCTGCTTCCTGCCGTGGCCCCTCGTGGGGGTCTCGACCCAGAGGTCGGGAACCACTGCTGTTTGTGCACGGCGGCGTGCTGTGACTTACGGCTCCCAGAGACGGACCGAACCTCCCTGTGGCCGTCTTGCAAACGTAGCTGGCAAACGAAGAAATGACACCTGGACCAAACAGAAGAGACAAACCCGTGAGTGGAAACAGTCCAACATGAGACGACCAATCAGACGCGTGGCAGCTGCCCGGCGGGTACCTGCAGACAGGTAGACGGCCATGAACTGCTCTTTGCCCAGCATGGAGACGGCGCTGGTGGAGAAGCTCCAGAGGACGTACATGTTGGCGGCCATGTGGAGGAAAGAGAAGTGGCTGAAGCTGGACAGGAGCAGCGGGGAGCAGAGGGTCCCTGCAGGAGGACACATGACCGTTAACGCGTCCACGTGGTCGTTCATCAGCCCGATCGAACGCCCAAACCCAGCAACCACCCACGCGGTTATCAGAGGCCCAGACACGTTTTAAAAAACACCTGATGGCCTCCTGAACATCAGATTCATTTCATCGTTTTCTATTCACAGACAGAAATGCAGCAGATGATAACGTGAAGAGCTGAACCCTGAGGACTCACTGGAGGCCGGGTTGGACGTGAAGTATCTGATCATGGAGCGCTGCAGGGACGGGACCCTCCAGCAGCAGAACACCAGGGCGTTAGCAGCAATGATCCCTGGGAAAAAACACAGCGAGCTGAGGGCTGGAAGCATGACGTTTAATCTGATCCAACAGCTTGACAGCAGTGTGACAAACACACCGCGGTGGGTTCAGGCGCTCTCACCTGTGACCGTCCTCTGACCCTCACTCAAGCCGTGCCACCACTGGTTGATCTGAAACGCAAACAGCCAATCAGAGATCAAACTCGAAGCGTCATTATGACATCGTGGTAACAGAGACAACACGAACACAAACACACTTCAAATGTCCAGGACAGAATCTGACATTTTCATATTCTATAAAGAAGTTTATGACCTGTAGTTTGTGCACACCTGAGCGTAAAAAAGGCTCAGATGATGATGATGTGAAGCGAACTAAAATCGTTCTGTAACGTTAACTCTGACTCACACCTGAACCATGACACGTCAGAGATGATCCTCCTCACCTGCTTCCTGATGTCTCCTTGTTTCGGAGGCCGCAGCCTCTCCAGCCAATCAGCTTGGATCCCGTCAAAATAACTCTGGACTCGAGACTTCAGCGTCTCGTACTGCCAGATGGCCGCCGAGCCGAAGGAGCAGCCTGTAAACTGACATGGAGTTAACACCCGTGACATCACTGATGATGTCATGTCCGACCCAAACAGGTGAGCATCACCTACCCCCACAGTGAAGACAAGCGGCTTCAGGAGCCGGCCGAAGGACCGCGACGAGCCGTGCGGATCCTGTTGGTCCCAGTGGGGGGCCGAGGTCCGGCGGGGGGCCGCGGCCTCGGGGGACTCTGTGTGCGGGGATCCCAGCTCCTCCTCCACCTTCCTGGATTCTGGTTTCCTGGAGGCCTTCCTGAAGCCGCATCGCTGCTGGAAGCTGTGAGGCCACCTGCTGGACAGACAGAGGAGTCCAACAACAGAGAGTTCACACCGTTAGCCTGAACTGCATCGGCCTGCAGGTTTCGGTCCGACAGCAGTTAACCGAGTGTTCGGTCTGAAACACACCCGCTGCTTCTATCACATTCACTCAGTGACGGGAAGAATTATCAGTCTGTTTAACTCAACAGTATTTCACATTTCCCCCAACCCAACAAATCATAAAAATCTGCACGATGTTTGAATGGCGTCAGGTGATTTCCTTTCCGGCAGATTCCTTCCACTACTGTTCACTGTGTTACCGTCTCATTTGAACACACAGTTTGCACAGTAAAAACTTATTGTGATATTTTAGAAGAAAGTGATAAATTTAATCATTAAAGATTATTTAAGATAGTTTTAAGAAGAACCCAACAGAGCTGCGTTAGCTACCTTGCTAACATTACCCGCTAACGCCCAATTAAATCCAACTGTCCTTGAACGCTAACAGAGCTAGCTAAGCAGCGGACAACCGTCGGTCTGTCAGCCGGAACCGGCGCTCCCCTTTCGCCTGTGGTCACTGACCTGCCTCCCCTCGCTGGGCACCGTAAAACATCTTCTCCGGTCAGTCTGAGCAGAACGGAGCAGTTCCTCCACGCCATGGTGGAGCCTGGTGACCCCGACCGACCGACCCCAGCAGGTCGTTCATTTCCGGGTCAACTAGGAGCTGCGAGCGCCCGCCGGAAGAAAAACAGCGACGCGTAGAGGACAGAGGCGAGAACTGCGCACCCGAGACAACAAAACAATCCACCCGTGTGAAGTGTGCGTCAACAGCATGAGCCACAACTTCCGTCTGTGACTTTCAAAGTAAAATAAAGCCCACGTAGATAAATTAAATTGGAAATTAAAACTTTTTACACACATAAGGTAAATTCTCAACACATTTATAAAATTTGAGCGGCAAAAAAATGCAAGCAGTGGCTTTCTTGCATATATTTATGTTCCATCCTATGAATCTGTCCCTTTCTCCGCATACCCATATCTTCTGTAGATACATTTTATATTGTCGTTTACAGAAACTCTGATGTGCACTGTCTTTGTCAAATAATCACCTTTAATAACACGACTGAAGAAACCAAATATTTTGCGTCAACTAGTAAACAGTGCAACCAGCCCCCCTAAACGAACCGGTGCCTTTATTTTGAAGACGGTGAGCAGCGGAAGTGCGCTTGTTATTTCCGGCGGTTGTGTTTGGTGTGGTCTGTCTCGGCTCGGCTCGGAACGAACCAGCAGCAGTAGTGCCAGCAGAAGTAAAGCTGTGTGTGACCGCGGAGGAAAGATGGCGGCCCCTGCTCTCTCCAGTCGGGCTGGTTCGGCGGGCAGCCTCGGGAACAGTCCCACCACGGCCGCGGGCAGGCTGCCGCACGGCGGCGGCGTAGGGCCCGAGCTCGACTTCAGGTCGGCGGCCCGTATGGAGGACCTGAACCGGCTCATCCAGGAATTCAGCAAGCACGACCAGCGGGAGTACGACGACCAGCGGGCTCTGGAGATCCACACAGCCAAGGACTTCATCTTCTCCATGCTGGGTGAGGGGACACGCACGCAGACACCGAGCCGAGCACCGTTATCTCACCGCACGGTAAACCGTGTTGTCTCCCGTCGAGAGGAGGATGCAGACTCCACCTGCTCTCGTGCTGCACCTGTTTTGTTTAGACATCAGGCTCAGATGTAAAGAGCAGCACTGGCGCATGTGTAATGTGGCTGTTTGTCACTCTGGTCTCGGAGGGGCTGAGGCCGGTCCACCTGTGCACACGTCAGGTGAGAGTCAGACGTGCTCCACCTGCTGAGCTCACCTGCGCTCGCGGCTCTCCGTCTGAACTAACATTTAGCAGACCGCAGAGGTGTCCCGAGGTCTGTGCGGTCTGGAACAGGATTTTACAATCCTTTAAAGTTCTCACAGCAGCAGTTGTTTTGTCTTTTATGTTACAAAGTCGTGTTGCAACTGGCGCTTCAGGTGATTAGTCGATTGAACGCGGCTGCCCTCACTGATCGATTAAACTCCTTACATTTGTTTAAACAAGTACAGGACCATCTGCAGTTACCGTAAAAGTTGAGTCTTGTTTGACTTTTTTGCTGGATGCCTGCGTCAGGATGGGGTGCTCTCATTGAAGTGAATGGGAAAGTTGCACACACACACACACACACACACACACACACACACACAGGCGTACAGTCAGATTTAGTCATTAAATGCGACATTTCTTGAGCGCACTGACTGACTGCAGCAGACCAAAAGGTTTCCTCTTGTCTCGGATGCAGTTCGGATGTTCTTGAATCTCAGCTGTCATGTTGTGGACAGGTGTGGACACAGGTGGACTGAGGCGTCCGGTCCTGGAAACAACCAGAGCTGCTGATGTTCACAGCTTGTGTGCGTCCAGTTTGTCAGACGGTCACGTAGGTGAATCGGATCAACAGCCTGACGGATTCTCTTCAAAAGCTCTTCAGTCAGATCACCAGACTCCCTCATATCAACCTCATGTCGGCAGTTTAACAGGCCTAAATCACCAAACGCAAATAGAAACTGCTGAGTCATGGGAAAGGAGGGCAGAGCGGCTGTCAGGAGCCAATCAGACGAGACCCTCCGCAGTCGGACTGTTTGGACTCTTCTGTGAACGTGTAAACTCTTCCTGCTTTAACAGCTCTCATTTCCGTACTTCTGCAGAGCCATTTTCACAGAAGTTAAGTCGAACCAAACATGTTTTAACAGATTGAATGTGCAGGTCAGGTTCATTGTGCCACGACTGTAACTCATCTCTTCTGTGCGAAGGCGTCGTGATGATGGACGGACGTATTGGTGATCAGCGGCTCACACGGCAGGAAGATGAAGAGCGAAATCGTTTACTAACTCTGTGAAACAGTGAAAAGCACCAAACGAATCGTGTCTTCCCACTCTGCTGCAGCACAGGAATGCAGTCATCAGCCAGGAAGTGTGTGTGTGTGTGTGTGTGTCAGCCTCTTTACTTTGCTTTGAGCCCAGCAGAGTGGAAAACCAGTCCTGACCAGCTCAGTCCAACTGTTGAGACTGAACACAATAACGCGTTCCGGTCTGGTGCAGTCCAGACTCCTCAAGGTTCCAAACATGAGATCGGATCTGAAAGGGGCCTGAAGGTAAACAGTCCTGATCCAGGCTGTGCCGGACCTGAACAGACCCAAACAGCAGCGCTGTGAGCAGCATGGAGATGTTAAACAGCAGCGGTTCATGTGCCAGCTCACATTTTGGCCGCCTCAGAAGCACATTTTTCTGTTGTGATGAAGACGATGCTGATGCTGCACCACCTGATAAGAGCTGACAGACCTCAGATCCACTCAGGAGTCAGACATGTTGACACGCAGACCTGAGACCTGCGGCAATACGCCAAAACCCTACCAGATCTAGTTAGACTGGAGGGACCTGGTCCGGCTCAGGTCAGGTTTCTGGCTGTCAGCCGGCGGAGTCGCGTCGATGTCTTGTAGCAGTTGATATCCCAGCAGGCCCTGCAGCTGTCAGGATGGATCCGATTCTGAAGTCTGATTGGAGTTGGAGGAAGACGTTGGTCAATCCAAAATACTGAAGCAGACTGATGCCTGCTTCACACACAATACATACACAATAAGACAGCATTTCATGCTCCGCTGTGAGTATTTGTGTGTAATATGATGGTGTAGTTCTTTATCTGATTGTGTCTTTCCTCCTCTGTCTCACAGGAATGGTCCAGAAGTTGGACCAAAAGCTCCCAGTGGCCAATGAGTACCTCCTCCTGTCAGGAGGTGTTCGGGAGGGTGTGGTGGACATGGACTTGGACGAGCTGAGCGTCTATGCACGTGGCACAGACTACGACATGGACTTCACCCTGCTGGTCCCAGCACTCAAACTCCATGACCGCAACCAGCCGGTGACCCTGGACATGAGGCACTCGGCCCTGGGCCACTCCTGGCTCAGCCTCCGCCTCTTTGACGAAGGAACCATCAACAAGTGGAAGGACTGCTGCACCATCGTGGACCACATCAATGGGACCACCAACTACTTCTTCTCTCCAACGCTGGTTGCCGACTGGTTCTACCAGTCCATCTCCCTGGTGCTGCTGGAGGTGCAGAAGAAGCCACAGAGAGGGATGCCGAGAGTGGAGAAGGTGGAGCGGAACGGCACCATCATCTCCGTCATCCTGGGTGTCGGGAGCAGCCGGATGCTCTACGACATCGTTCCTGTGGTGTCTTTTAAAGGCTGGCCAGCTGTGGCTCAGAGTTGGCTGATGGAGAACCACTTCTGGGATGGGAAGATCACCGAGGAGGAGGTCATCAGCGGCTTCTACCTCGTCCCTGCGTGCTCCCACAAAGGCCGCAAGGAGAACGAGTGGCGCCTGTCATTCGCCCGCAGCGAAGTGCAGCTGAAGAAGTGCATCTCTTCCAGCCTGATGCAGGCGTACCAGGCCTGTAAAGCCATCATAATTAAGCTCCTGTCCCGCCCCAAAGCCATCAGCCCCTACCACCTCCGCAGCATCATGCTGTGGGCTTGCGACCGCCTCCCCGCCAACTACCTTGCGCAGGACGACTTCTCCGCCCACTTCCTGCTGGGCTTGATCGACGACCTGCAGCACTGCCTCGTCAACAAGATGTGCCCCAATTACTTCATTCCCCAGTGCAACATGCTGGAGCACCTGTCGGACGAGACGGCCATGCTCCACGCCCGCAAACTCTCCTCAGTGCGCTCCGACCCGGCCGAGCACCTCCGCACCACCATTGAGCACGCCAAGGCCGCCAACAGGCTGACAGTGGACCTGCAGTGGCGAGGCAGCGCCAACAACCTGCCGTCACCGCAGTCCGACGCCGGCGGAGAGAACCAGCCAGACGACCGGCTGGCCAAGAAGCTTCAGCAGCTGGTAACAGAGAATCCTGGGAAATCCATCTCGGTCTTCATCAACCCGGACGACGTCACACGGCCGCATTTCCGCATCGACGACAAGTTCTTCTGAGACAACGTTCTCCCAGACCTCGTCCTCCTCCTCCTCCCCTTCGTCTCTGCCTTTCTTCTCCTCGCCTGGTGCCCCACCTCCTCTGAAACTTTATTTTTTACATTTTTTATGTTTCTCTGCCACAGAGTGAAGTGAGGTGATCGTCTAGTTGTGTCTGCCACAGTTTTTTATTTTTTTATTTTTATTTTTCTATTCCCTTTCCCCTCTTCCCTCCTCTTTCACTGTGTGCCCTGTGTTTTTTTACCTGCTGAATGCCTTTTAAATAGACCGCTGAATAGCATCGGGTTGATTTTAAACATGAAGGACGAGGTGAAAATCCACCTTAGGATGGGACTGCTGTTCCTGTGTTTACTTAAGTTATCAGGGATCCTGGAAATGAGAGGAAACCAACAACTCCTGAAAGCGTCTCAGGAGGTCGTTTAAAGTATAGTTTGGGTTCACTGACGCAGTTGAGGGTGTAGTGAAGCTGTAGCTGATGCAGAACTTTGCAAAAATCGCACCAAATAGTCAATAGAAAACTAAATGTTTGAGCAAAGATCTTATAACTTCTGATCACAGAAGTTCTGTTTTTCTGTAATAATTCAGCGATTTATTAAATCCTCAAAACTCTAAAATTACTCACAGATTAATCCTCATAGTTTCCAGAGTTATGAGACAAGTTCCCTCGTGATTAAAGGTGAGCAGCTCAAACATTATCTCTTGATCGTGACGATACGGCGAGTCCTCGCTGTGAGATCCTGTCTGACATTCAAGCCCAGTGTTAATGACAGACTTTTAGAGGAATTTATGTGAACATTTCTGATAAATTTTAGTTTTCTAACGGCTTCGACGTGCAGCAGCGTGTGTTTTTCCAACACAAACTCATCAGACATTTGAAACTCGTCAGATGCAGCAGCTCAGCGTCGTTCATGATTTCCCACCAAGCCTGGAACAGCAGCAGCAACACTACAGCGACTTGTCAAACACATTGAGGAGTTGGGGATGCCAAATGGCGCGTCTCAGACTTAGGAATTCAGATGAAGGAGTTCTGTTAGAAGGTGGATTTTGTCCCTCTGAGGAATGTCTTGGTCCTGCTGAGGGGTGATGGTACTAATGTCTTAGAAACTAACTGTAAATAGGACAAAACTGACTGGACACTGATCTGTGTAGACAGAAAGAGATACTTAGTGACTGCTGATGTGTGGACTACTTTTCGTCTAATTTTGCACAGAATGTAAAAAAACACTTTTCCTTCTCGATGGTGGACGTCGTGTCCGTCCTGATTCTGAAATGATGTGTCATATCAGTAGACAGCCGACGCGACTGAACAATGGTCATAATGCATGCTTTACATGTGTATATTAGCCAGTGGAATAGCACCAAGTACCCAGTGATACTGCAGTAACATTTCATCATCAGAGTCTCAAAATGTGCTGACCAGCTTGACGAGATGTTGACGTGACTGTTTGCCGTCTCCTTTCGAGACCCGGTGAGAATCGTTTTCACCGTCTGTGTGATCAGAAGCTGAGTGAAGTCTGTGGAAGCTAATCAGAATTTGATGTAAAACCCCACAGCTGCGGTGGGTATTTTGTGCATCTGCATTTCTTTATGTTTCAGCTTTATGTTGGGACAACGCAGTACGTTATTTATACGTTAAAATCATTTTTTGCCTCGAAACAGCTGGTTTTGTCACCACAGGCACAGCTGGAAAAATATCCACTTTCCGTGCCACAAAATTGGCTACAAACTGTCCCAGCAGTCCCTGAAATGAGCCATTTTCATCCAGGTCTCCTCCAGGTGTCGCACCGGCCCACCTGCGGATGAGGCGCATTCTGGAAATGTTGATCCGTACAAAACGTGTTCAAGTAAAACATGGGTGACTTGCAGAAACACACAGTTCTGATGTTTTATTCTGGTGATGGGGCTGACTTTTACGCAGAAACCGTCTGACGTGAGGCGAGAGCGACGAGAAAAATCAACCGACCAATCAGACCTGAGTACGTAGCCTGACTGTGTACTTGCAGCTTGACTTCTCCACAGCTTAACACTCAGGTTAATGTGATGCATTGTGACCATTTTCAGGTTAAGTGTCTCAGAATATTCCTTTAGACGTGACATCGCTGCATCCACTTATTCCTGTCACTTTGATTGGTTTTCATTGTTTGGATCAGAAGTGATCACACGTTTCCGTAAGCTTCACTGTGTCTGTACGACCTCCTGTGTTTTGTCACCTGACTGATATTTTGTTCCTGCTGCTTTTATTTGAGTTTTTAACGTGTGGGGGGATCAGCCGTCCTTCAACGCAGCTGGCTCACGAAGCGAATCCACCTGACGGGTCCCAGTTCCAGTCCCATGAAGCTGCTGGACAAAGCGTCAGAGTCCCAGAGTCAGGAGGTTCAGGACTTCCTTCAGGGATTTATCAAAGATGTTGATCTCAGCTTTACAAACAATACTGATGTGAACCCCTCAGAGTTTTAAGGTAGATCTCAGCAGTTAGATAATATCAGCTGACCAGTTCATCATCCCAGCTGCATCAGCGACAAAAATAATAAAACTGACTGAGTCCAGCATCATGGGAGTCGATCCTGAGCTGGTTGTGTTGAAGGTGAGTCGGGTCCCACTTTTTGTTTCCTTTGTGTTCTCGGCTGTCCAAACATTTCCAGAAAAAATACCAAAAACCCCCTGCAGATATCTGACCGGCAATGTGCTCCATATCCTCATCCTCAAGTGCAATTAGTGACACACACACACATATATATATATATCATGTAGCATCAAGACTAGAAGACACACCAACTCCGTTAAAGCTGGTTTTAATGAAGACACTAACAGACCACAGGACACCGAACACACACACACACACTCTCACTCAGAGGTTTTTCACACCATCAAAGTGCCACACACTCCCGCTCGGTGGAAATGTAATCAGTGTGTTCTTCAGAGCTCCATGACCTTTGACTTTGCTGTCCTCTCTGTTTGTTCAGACCCTTTCGACTGTGAGTTTTTATTTTCTTTGTTCTCTTGCTGCTCTGCTTATTATTCCAGTGATGGATTTCTTTATGCAATGTTGACTTGGATGGTCGAAGCCTTCAGATGGCAGCTCCTCCCGTCTGTTAAGGTCCACCGCTATAATTCACTGTACAGTAGAGTCATAAAGTCTTTTAACCAGAACCTCAGGCTGTTCTCGTGAGTTATTACAATCTGTGTAAGGTGTGTAAGCTCTGGTCACGGTCTTAGTTTAAAAGATCAAAAAGTGAATTAGTTTTATCAGCTTTGGAACCACAGTAGGGCCAATATGGCTACTAGCTTCACGGCTAACTGAGCTAACAGCAGTCATAGCTCCAGCTGGAGATAACCACAGATCAGTATAGTGAGCAGCAGTTGGCAGTTGCTCTTGTGATGTGCTGCCTCGAGTATTTTTGGGCTTGGATTTTACAAGCTGCTCCTTTAAGTCTGCAGCACACGCTTCAAGGGCTTCACATGCAAAACGGACAATGAATGAACGGAGGAACAATCTTGTTGTCCTGCTGGATTTGGCCTGGATGCCTGAATGATGGAGGCCCAGGATCCGAACCCTGGGGATCTCGGCTCAGGCTGTCAGCGGGAAAGCGTACCTCAGCACTGATTCCTTCAAAATGAAAATTTAGTTCTTGGTTTTACAGTTAACTTACGCTTCTTCATTTGCCAGTTGAAATGTAATTTTAAATCTCTAGAAGCTCCGAAAGGTGGTGTCTATTCAGATTCCCTGTGGCGTCATGACGAATCGTATCTGACTGCACTGGTTCTCTTCATTGTTCGTGTGGGTGTGAGATGTTTAAAAAAACATGGATGGCTGCAGCGAAGTGTTATGGTTTAAAGCTAACGACGAGTTGGTAAGCTACTAATCTGAACTTTTAAACTGCAGCTGATGGCATTTAGTCACCAAGTTTTAGCCAAGCAGCTAACAAGCTCAGCATTTAAGTGGTTCAGATCCAACTGCAGATACGATAATCAACTCCTGTGAGTTCAGGCATGTCAAACTGGTCCACAGGAGGGCCGGTGTGGCTGCAGGTTTTCTTTCCAACCAAGTAGCAGCACACCAGACTTGACTCATTTAATCAACTGATCTCCGTCTTCAGACAGCTGATTGGTCAAACGGTGTGCTCTTGGTTGGTTGGCACAAAAACCTGCAGCCACACCGGCCCTCCTGTGGACCAGTTTGACACATGTAGGGCTCTTCAGTGTAATTTGAAAGCAGTTACCCTTCACTTCCACCAGGGGGTACCAATGAACCTTTGTGCAGAGGAGGAATGATGCTGTTCAGATGCTGGTCATTCAGATGGAGGGAGCTGCCATCTGAGCGTCTGCTGTTTCCATTGAACCTCCTCCTGTGATGTGTGTTTACTGTTGTAAAAAGCACTTGATAAAATAACTCAAACTGTCTGCCTGACTGCCCCTCTGATCCTTAGTCCAGATCACTTTCAGTCCACATTCAGCATCCACTTCAGCTCCTGCGAATCAGAGGACACCAATTCAAACTGAAGAAATTTAAATGCAGCCTGTTTTTGTGTTGGCCACCAGGGGGCAGAATAAATTCACAACCAGATGTGAACTCAACATCTGACAATATTAAGAAGTTGATACTAACATATTGGCAAACAGCTGCTGCCTTCCTTATCCAGGTGACACAAGGCAGGTCTCCATAGAGGATGAATTTCCCACAGTTCAGGTTGTCTTAAATGCAGCATTACTCTCCACCCTCTCCTCTGCGCTCCTCTCTTCCTCTGTGGTATTTGTCAGCTTCCTGTTGTCTCAGCACCTGTCCTCCACCTGCTTTCACACTTCCTGCTGCGTTATTGCTCATCTCTTCTTCTTCCTCGTCGTCATCAGAACGTTTGCTCCTTCTGCTGCCAACACTGAAGGTGGCAGCCATCTGTTTTCCTGCTGGCATCACAGTAACCATAGAAACACTGCTGACGACAAACCAAAAATCACTGAGAGCTCACCTGGCCCCACCTGGTCACCAGTTAAAACACTCCCTGTAGCTAACAGTAACACTGATCTGTATTACTTAATTAGAGTCAGATTTGTTCTTGAGGAGTACTTTCAAAATACTAAAATATTCCAAAGTATGTGTTCATGTTAATATCAGCACACCGACATGAAGCCCCTGCCTTCATGTCATCTTACTAATAGCAGTTTACCAAGTTCAAAGCACATCAGATTTGATCCTTTTGGTCCGATCGTACCTGGAAAGTGGAGAAGAGCTGCGCCGTTAACCAATTTTCTGCCCATTCAAGTTAGCCGAGTGCTAAACCGGAAGTTAGCCATTCAGGCGGCGGAGGTCACTACTGCACATGCTCTGTAGGCTGCTCGCTGCTGAAGCTGTGCAGAAGATCTGAGAAGGTGAACTTTTTTGGCTACAGATCCCGCTTATACGTACATGAGTGGTGCATTTGAATGGGGAAGTCAGGATTTCTGAGTTCCCAGTCCATTGTCTATACCGCTTATCCATCAAGGTCACAGGGGGTTGGAGCCTATCCCAGGTGACTACAGGTGAGAGGCGGGTTCACCCTGGACTGGTCACCAGTCAGCCGCAGGGCTGACACACAAAGACAGACAAAAACACACTCACACACACACACACACATTTAGGGGCAGAGTAGAGTAGCCAGTTAACCTGATGTGCATGTTTTTGGGATTGTGGGAGAAAGCCAGAGAACCCGGAGAACCTGGAACCCTCTAACCCGCTAAAAAAAGGTTTCAGTTTGGCTCATGTCCCATCTGCTAACATGGAGGGGGAGGGGCTTATGGGCTGTACTGCAGCCAGCCACCAGGGGGCGGTTCTTTGTTTTTGTTTTTTTGTTTTGAAACAGTGAGATTAAACGGGTTTATTTGTGTGTGGATGACTCGCATTGTGTCTTGAATGTCCCGGATTAAACCGCTTCCCTTCCAAACTAAGACAGACGCTTAAAGTTCCCGCAGGCTGCTTCTCACACCATCATCATCATCATCATCATCATCATCATCATGTCACCTTAAAAACTCCTCCGGCGGTGACGTCACGTGAGCTGCAGCAACACGGCGCGAGCAGAGCGAGAGAGAGAGCAGCGCGCGGACACAGCACAGGTGAACGCACGAGCCTCAGTGTCCGCAGGAGGAAGATCACAGCGAAGAAGAAGGAGAAAAGGAGGAGAAGAAGGAAACCCCGCTGCGAGGAGGCTTTTAGAGGAAACACCGCGGTTTGTTTCTGTTTTTTATCCGCGCTGCTCGGTTCCTCCCGGTGCCTCCTTCCTCCCTCCTCCTCCTCCTCCTCCTCGTCTTCTCTCCCGCCGGTATTGATCTATCAGCGGCTGATTACCGATCAGATTATCTCAGGCTCGACGCTTGTTGACTACAGCTGATTCAGGAAGGAAGGAAGGGAAGCAGGCTTTACTGACGGGGCGAGAGGACCACCGCACCTCACCTCACCTCACCGAGCCGGACCGAACCGAACCGAACCGAACCGCAGCGGGACATGGAGGGCAAAGAGAAGGCACCGGCAGGTAGGAGACAGGCGGAGGGATGGAGGGATGAATACTGATGGAGGAATGGGTGGAAGTTTCATGACACTGTAAGGATGGATGGGAGGAAGTTGGCGTGTTTTTTCAGTTGAGGGGTGGAGATGAGGGGATGGATGGATGGATGGAAGGGAGGAGTGATGCATGTTGGGTACAAGTGTACTGCGGTATCCTGCTGCCCTGCCTGCTGCTCACATCCTGAATGCAGCTGCACTGGAGCTCTTAGGTGTGGTTATTATGGGATGGGGTGCAGTGTGTGTGTGTGTGTGTGTGTGTGTTTTGCCAAACGGCTGAGAGAAGCCTGATGCAGCAAAAACAGACAGAGGGAGAAGGAGAGAAAGAGAGAGAGAGACAGGTGGGCAGACAGACAAATAGCAGAGGTAAGACAGGACGTTGCAGGTTGACAGGTGTGAGCGCCAACAGACAAAACAATGTGGTGAGACTGAGAAAATATGTGGACAGGCGGTGGGAGAGAGAGACAGGAGGTCAGACAGACAGGCATGTGGCCAGGGTGACAGAGACAGGAGGAAGTCGGAGAGGCAGACAGGAGACTGGGAGACAGATCAGAGAGGAGAGAGACGCACCAGAAGGTAGACAGATAAAAAGAAGCAAAGCTGACAGACCATCAAAGGGCTGAGAGACAGACAGGCCGGTCAGGAGACAGACGGGCTGGCAGAGAGACAGATATGAAGGACAGACAGGAGATCTGAGAGACAGGAATAAAGACAGACAGGAGTGATAAGGTTGTGTGTGTCTGGGTGTGTCCTAATGTCTGTACAGAGTCTGTGCAGAGTGCATTCTGGGAACTGTAGTCCTGAATCACCTCAGGCTGTCCCACGTCCAGGCCTCCGGTCCAGGTGCTGGAGGCTTCAGAAGGACTGGAATCAGGACCTGAAGGGTTGCTGGCTTGACTGCTGCTGTTGACTCGTGTCCTTGAGCAAAGCGTCGACCCACATCACCCACCTGCTGGGCTTCACACCTGTGACTGAGTTCCTCACTGTGGGTCCTGGTCCACAGGGTGCGGTGGCTTTTAGAGAACACCAGCCTCACAGCGACGTGCTGCAGATACACCTGCAAGGTGCGCACACACTCACCTTCCACACAGAGCAGGTGTGATGTCAGCCCACAACAAACATGGATGATACGTGGACTTCAATTCAGTGTGAAAGGAAACAAACAGAAACATCTTGATGAGGTTCATCATTTTTTAGACTAGAGACTTTTAAATAACCTCTGATGGTGTGCACAGACCGAGTGTGTCTGTTTTACCAGGGACAGTGAACCTCCCATCTCCTGTTTGGGCTCATAAGGCTTCTCGCTGGTCACATGACCCCGGTCCCAGCCTCCCGTCACCGGCTGCCGGTCCGTTTTCCAATTGATTTTAAGATTTTACTGATCACGTTTAAAGCACATGTCAGTCTGGCTCCAAGTTGCATCACAGAGTTGTTGACCCCCCATGAGCCAACCTGAGGCCTGAGATCCTCGGGTGGCGACCGTCTGGTCGTTCCAGGTCCAGGTTAAAGACTAAGAGCGTCGGCTTTGACGCGACCTTCCTGAGGAGAAAAGGCTTTCAGGATCCGTGACTTCTCCAAACCCTCTTTTATGGACTGGCTTTTGTGTGATGTCTTTTTATTGTCTTTTTGCTGTCCCTTTTAGCTTATTGGTTTGAAATCGTATAATTCCTCTGTTTATGTTTTCTGTTTTATTTACTGTTCTTTTAGCTTTTATCTTAAATCTTCAACCATCTGTTTATGTTTTGCTTATTGTCTTCAACCATCCATAAGCTAACAGCTGTCCAAAAGCTGACGTTCCGTAGGCTAACACAAACACAGAAATGAAATTATGAACAACGAGCCAAAGAAACGTTTGTCTTCATGCTGTTCGCTCGCCCGCACAGATCAATCGGTTCAACTGATCAGGGATCAGATTGTGCTCGTTTCATCGCATGTGTACAAACGACTGGAGCTGTTTTTATTTGTTACTTCAACGACACAAAAGGGTCATTTCAGTCATTGTGACTTAAGTGAAACTGCGTCCTCTCTGAGGACTGTTGAAGACTCTCTGAAGACATGTGGACAGAATGCGTCTCAGACCTCCTTCTGTCTGGTCTCCATGAGGTTTCCACATGTTCTCGCTGGCTGTGAGAGGAAGCTGCTGATGTTTGAGGCTGAAGATCAGAGAGTGAGTCAGCTTTCCGCTGCTCATGACACAGCACAAATGCCCTTTAATATCATATTGAGTAGTCTTCAGCCCTGAGCTGCGACAGGCTTTCAGAGGGAAGCCTGCACAGCCACGTTAAAGCAGCAGCTGGACATTTTGTCCACACGGTGTTTGTGTCTCCTCAGGATGCGTCCTGTTCAGTCTTTTAACAGTACTGGGATGACATGTTGTGCAGTGGGTCACCAGCCAAAGAGCTCGTGTTCGCACAGCAGGACTGAATGGACACACTCATTTTGAAGACGGAAGTCCTGTTGGAGTTTGGACTGGACCGGAGTCCCGGCTGGTCGAGTGCCGGATCAGCTGGTTCCTGGTTGGATCGTGTTTGTGCGTGTGCAGGTGGATTGAGGTCAGCTTCGGTTTCAGTGTGTTTGTTTACAGATCAGCATGTTGTATTGATTCTGGGATCAGGTCCACAACATTCAGGACTGTAGCGACCTGCTGCCCAGAGCAGAGAAACCTGAGAGACTGAATGGACACACACACACACACACACACACACACACACACACACGTTGTCCCAGAGGATGTGTGTGTTTCCTGTTGGCTTCTGTTCTGCTGATCAGCTGAGAAAAACCCAAACACTTGTCAGTACGGCGTGAAAAATGCTAAACTTTGGAGTGGAGAATCAGACAAAAGCTCAATGTGGGCAACATTATGAGCTTGTCCTTGCTGGTACTGAATTCCAGGTACTGGTCCCGGTGTGGTGCCGTCCATATGGGACGTGTTTAGTGTCAACACGAGGAGGACAGATTTACAAACGGTGCAAAACCCTTTCAAATACTGGACTGGTTTGTATTCTGTTGTGACCATATTGATGAGCTGTGTGTGTGTGTGTGTGTGTGTGCGTGTGTGTGTGTGTGTGTGCACATGTGTGTGTGTGCACATGTGTGTGTGTGTGCGTGTGTCCAACACAGTGGAGGAGGGGAGAGTGTGTGTGAGATGAACATAAATAGCATGAGATGCTGAGCTCAGCACAAACAGGCTGTGTGTGTGTTTGTGTGAGTGTGTGAGTGTGTGTGAGTGTGAGTGTGTGAGTGTGAGTGTGTGTGTGTGTGTGAGTGTGTGTATGTGTGAGTGTGAGTGTGTGTGTGTGTGTGTGTGTGTGAGTGTGTGTGTGTGTGTGTGTGAGTGTGAGTGTGTGTGAGTGTGAGTGTGTGTGTGTGTGTGTGTGTGTGTGTATGTGTGAGTGTGAGTGTGTGTGTGTGTGTGTGTGTGTGAGTGTGTGTGTGTGTGTGTGTGTGTGTGTGTATGTGTGTGTGTGAGTGTGTGTGTGAGTGTGTGAGTGTGTGTGAGTGTGTGTGTGTGTGTGTGTGTGCCCCTCCCTGTTTCAAAGCCTTTTGTTCTCTGTACTGGTTTCTCTGGTCTCCTCGTCTTCTCGCTGTTTCGTTGAAGCCGACGTAAACAAACACACGCAGGTTTTAAAGCCTTCACGTTCGGAGCAGGAAGTGACATCATCGGACAACTGATGGCACATTACATCGTACGCCGTGTGACCGAAGGAGCAGCTGAGAGTCCAGGATTGACGTGGGCACAGCCTGGACCACCTGGATCAGGACTGCACTGAAGCTTTTTAATGACAGCTGACTCGGTTGGATGTCGGGTTTGAAGCAGTCAGCTTCAGTCCACTTGACTAACAGGTGCAGTTTGAACCGGCCGGGCTGCTGATTGGTCAGTTGGAGCAGCAGCCTGGGAGCAGGTCGTGTGATGAGGCGCCTCTGTGGGAACATTAAACTCATTTCACGTGTCTTTCAGGACCTCGTCTGGATCACAACCCCATACAGAAACAGACGATGAACATCAACCCATTTTAACATTTTGCTCGTCCCTTTTTGAGGCCTTCCTGTGATGCTAAGCAGTTAGCACGGAGCTAACGGACGCACCGACAGACGATGATGTGTTGGTGTCGGCCAACGGGACGATCGGCAAAGTGCTTTCCTTTAAGAGTATCACCACGGAGACAGTGTGAGTGGATGAGAGCAAATGAGTGTGTGTGTGTGTGTGTGTGTGTGAGAGAGAGAGAGAGAGAGAGAGGAGCGAGCGAGCTTCACCTTAAAGTGTATCATCATGCAGAGAGAGTCAGCAGACCTCTCAGTTATTTATGAGCCTCTTCTGCAAATGGTCTCTGCAACACACACACACACACTCTCTCTCTCTCTCTCTCACACACACACACACACACACTCTCTCCTGCTGTGGATGTGTGTGTGTGTTGATGAACAGTCTAATGTAATGCGGCTGTGCGTCTGCAGCAGATGAACAGGATGGATGTCTGAGTGCTGCAGCGCTGCATTAACTCTCCCATCAGCACCAGTGACTGTGCACAGCCCCGCCCACTTCCTGAATGAGGCAGCACTGACCTCGTCACAATAAAAGTCCTGACCTGTACCTTTTAGTTTAAACGTGAGAGTGCTGCTTCCTGAGTTTATTTGCATCATTTTAGCTAATACCATGTTATAAAACACACACAAATACACCGACACATCTCACCTGATAAATGTTGTGTTCGCATCTCTATTAGCTTACATCAAATTAATATCCTTGTGGTTGCTATTATTACTTTTAATGGGAGACGAGGGGTCTGAGGTGTTTTTGCATCCCTGACTTTTGTCTGCCGGGCTTCTCTCAGGCGCTGTCGATGTGGGAGGTCTGCGAGTTACCCATAACACCCTCCTCCATGTTTCCACGTGTCTTTGGAGAAGCGGCTGGCTGTCTTGTTGCGTGTGCGTAGTTTTAGAAAGGTTATACATAAATTAAACATTAAAAATGATAAATATAACTGGGATTTGAGTTTGTAGTTGAACGCAACACAGATAGAAGCCTTCGTCACAGTGTGTGTGTATGTGTGTGTGTGTGTGTGGTTGTATGCTGCCCCCCCCCAGTCCTATAAAAAATGCAGTACAGCGGGTACATGTACATGACGAATCATCTGTGAGGTTGAGATGAAGACACAGAGGAGCAGTGATACGGGATGGAGCTGTTACCATGGTGACCATTTGGGCGGTTACATTTGCTCTCGGCCTCTTGCTCTGTCCCGTGTGTGCTCGTGTCACTGAAGCTCCGCCCCGCTGTGACGTCATGGTGTTTATATCAAACTGAACGTGGGCCACAGTGGTGATGCTTTTGATAGCACGTGTTTCAGGCAGTTTGTGGGTTTGATGGCATCCAACACACTGAAGCTCCAGTCGGACTTTCATTTGCTTTCTCAGCGGATTTGAGTTGAACCAAACAAACACAGCTTTCCTTTCTCATTCATTCATGATGTGTTATTTTAGTCAGCGTCATTAAAGATGATGTCTGCAGGGAGAGCAGGAGAGTCTGATGGCTTTCAGCAGTAAACGTTTTGATTACTGAGGCTGCGTCAGGTGGAAACTGTAGTTTGAGATAAGTCAGCATCATTGACTTGGTGTAAATTCATTTCCACTGGACCTTCTTGTGAAAAGCAGGATACAAAGAGAATATTGATAAAGTGGATGATTAAGAGATGGCTGAAAGCCATCACTGCTGAGTTCATACAGACGGAGTTAAGTGTGCATGACGGTGCTGCAGAGCTGCAGAGCTGACTGACAGCTGGTCGTCGAGGCTGGAGGGGAAAAGACGTCTCATTTCTCTGAAAACCTCTTTCCTCTCTCGTGTCTTCAGTAGGACGGACTAAGACGCGTTAAGGGACCTGAGACGTCCCCTCTGTCCTTCACTGCTGCCCTGGACATCTCTTCCTCTTCCTCCTCTGTGACAGCCTGATGTCTGCTGCTGCTGCTCGCTGCCCCCTGCTGGCCAGCCTGAGAACAGACTGCAGTGACACGCAGCAGCATCAGACTGCAGCAGCACAAACACCACAGCCCGTCTGTGGTGTTTGTGCTGCTGTTTGTCTGTGCCTCAGAGCCTCACACAAAGGGAAGCTGGGACGTCATGTGTCCCTCTGGCAGGTCAGGTTCAACGAAGAGCGTGAAGATCATGATGGTGGTGTGTCATGCATGTAAATGAGCACCTACAAAAGACCAAACATAAAAGAACCCAACACAGATATTCATCACATCGGATGATGTTTTGACCTTCACAACAGAAAGTATACATAACATGTTATTTCCTTTTGGCCCATATCAGCACCTGGAACTCCGCAGGTGCTGGTCCCAAACAGCTTTTTTCAGTTGTAAAACCTAAGTGAGTGAATATGTTGTAACACCAGCTTCAAAGGAGGGAGCTGTCCACAGACCTGGGAACAGTCTGACAGCTGCATTAGAAGCTGCTTATCAGCACAGTGTTGGACTAAATTCAGAATGTGAATCACTGCCAGCAGAGGGCAGCAGAGGTCATGGCGACAACCTTCACGCAGCACCACAGCTCGATGTTTCGGTCCAATCGATGTCCACTGTGGTCATCGTACCCCTGTGATGTCGTTAAGACTCGTTTCAGTAATTAGCCTGTTCAGAAACGTGTTCAGCTAACGGGTTAGCCTGGCTAGCTTGCTGCGTGTTACTGTGACACGTCGTGAGCGCAGCGGAGACGCTCGAGCGTCTTCAGTTACCGTAAGTTCTCTTAAAGCTGTGAGCCTCAGGGGGGACACTGCAGAGTGAACTTCTGCATCATGGACAAACATCTTAATGACCGGATGCTCAAACATACTTTAGTGCATCAGCTGCTGTTCAGGTATTGATCTGAAATATTCATCATCACTTAGCGACCATTAGAGCCATTACTGATCTCACTCGCCGTTTGTGTCTGAGAGCTCTCGGACATGACAGTGCAGCATTTGTCTTTTCTGCTGCTCTCAGAGCAGTTCTGATACCTCAACAGAAATCCACACTCGACCTGTCCCAAATGTACACACACCACAGGAAGTCCTTCCTCCCTGTGGCTATCAGACTCTTCACCTCATCCCCTTCCTCCACACAGGACAAAACTATTTATCCTGAACTACAGTTAGCTGTCAGGTTCGGACTCAGGCAGGACTCAGACGCAGAGCAGGTCAGGACAAGCGCAGACTTTATTAAAGACGTCTGAAACAAACTTCTGTTGGCAGAGTGAAGAAAGAAACAAGGCTATGAAAATTTCTTAACGTGTGTTCTTCCCTTGGGGAGAACACACGGCTATGAAACATTAACAACAAAAACAGAGAAAAGGACACTGAGGCCGGCTATGAAACGTTATGAACTAAAGACGCTCCCAAAGGAGGAATAAATCTACAATCTACGATAATAAATATAAGAACAAAAAAATCACTCCAACAGGAGGAAAAGCTAGTCTATGAAAACAAAGAACTGTACAACAAAAATATCACTCTAAGAAGAGAAAAACTGTGACAAAATCTAACTAGAAAGTAAACTAAGCTATGAAATGTAAAACAAAAAACTCACTCTCAAAGAGGATAAAACAGGAACAGAAAACAAGACTGTGGAAAAGCTGGAGTGATCACATGAGGACAAAACACACCAGCACAAGACAAGGGAAACGCAGGCTATTTGAACACATGGAGGTAATGAGGAACAGGTGGACACAATCAGGTAATCAGGAAGACATTCAGACTGCAGACACATGAGGAAAGGCAAGTGACCTGAAACGAGAGGAGAGTTTCTTTTCAAAATAAAACAGGAAATGACGAGACATATTTTTATATTTTGTGTGATTACTTGATACTTTTGTTTGCTTCTTTGTATTGCAACCCTGGCACAACAATTTCCTGCGGGATCAACAAAGTTCTTATCTTATATTCATCTGAGTGCAGATGATTCCAGGACGGTCAGGACAGTCCAACAAACGCCAGCCGCGACACTTTGTTTAAAATGGAGGCTGAGAGAAAACGTCCACTCTGTAAACACTGCGGTCGTGTCACTGATGAGTGATACAAAGGAGCTAATAAGTGTCCTTCAATAAGTGCTTGTCCTTTAAGGAAAACACCTGACAGTCAAGCTGCAGGGATTAGAGTGCGCACGGTCTGATATTAATAGTCCTGTTCGCCTTTCAGCCGCTGCTGTTTACATCCTCAGAATAAACCCTCCACCCAAACTGCCGGATCACATTCACCCAAAGACCTGGACCCTGAAACAGGACCCCGAGCATGACTGCAGACCTGAGCCAAATCTGCCTGGACCCACAGCAGGACTCCAGACCTGGACCAGACCTGGACCCAGAGCAGGACTCCAGACCAGGAGGTACACAGTTGTGTGATGTGTACCAGGCTGTGTGGCAGGCAGAATAAGAGACACGGAGCTTCAGTCTGACAGACAGAAGGTTCAGAAGACAGAGAAGGTGAGACAGTTTGTCTCTGTCCTGTGGAGGCTGGCTGCTGCTGACTCTGCTGTGTCGTCACGTGGAGGCGTGAGCTGCACGGCAGAGTGACAGACTGGATCAGACTCTAATGATCCTCCTCTGAGAGTCTTTAAAGGAGCCTGACTGTCACTGACTGACTGATTGACTCGGACTCGTGTGCACGATGACTCGTTACTGCAGCCTGTTTCGTCGTCTGCTGTCCGGAGAGAGCAAAGCAGAGGAGGCAGACGTGAAAGAGGGCAGCACTCCGAGAGAGAGCGGCCAGCAGGGTGAGTCCCACTGCCGGGCGTCCAGAAGCACGAGTGACAGCTTGTTGTCAGATGCTTTGTGCTGTTTCTCAGGTGTCTGAGGGTGGATTTTCCACCTGAACAGGAGCCGTTAAAGCTGCAGAGCGATTAGATCAGAGGAAACAAAGTTTTCAGAGAGACAAAATCAGATTTCAACTTTCAGCTTTGGTGTCCAAATGTGTTGACATGCTGCCTGTGAGGACGCTGAGGACGAGTCAGAGTCCTCACCAACAGGGAGGAGACAGACTGACTGGATGTGCTGCAGGTTTTCTGGGTGTTTGTGTGGAGGGGTTTTAAGGCGTCTTTGGCGTGTCTTTATGGGTCGTACGGATCTTCTGTGTTTCATGTTTCACACGATGCAAAACAAACTGACTCACAAAACAGTCCAGACTGAGCACAGTTTGATGTGTCAAAGTTAAACTTTGTCCCAGCTGTTGAGCACATTCTTCAGTGACATCTTAAGCTTAACGGTTAACAGATTACCTGTTTCACTTGTTTTCATTCGGTGGTACTGTCACCTACATCCATTGTTAAGGCTGCTCATTAAATTGGTTAGGCTCCCTGCACCTCCTGACAACAGCAGAAGAAGTACCCTCTGAGGTACAAGTACCCACTGCTGTATATGACAAACACAAAAAAATACACACTCAGGGTTTGCTTCAGTCTCTGTTGTTCCAGAGTTTGCATTGCAAAGAAAACGCAAATAATATTCAAGAACATGCAAATACACATGACCAGTGTAGAGTGGTGTGTGTGTGTGTGTGTGTGTGTGTGTGTGTGTGTGTGTGTGTTTGCAGGAATTTAACCTTTGTACAGTCTATCATATGTCGAATGGTTGCAACGTAAACATAGAACAATCTAAAAGGGAAGCACAGAGCGAGTGGTCTGCTGTCTGAAGGTCCTGACTAATGTGATGTGTGAATGATACACATTGTGATGTGTGAATGATACACATTGTGATGTGTGAATGATACACGTATTCTGTCATAATGAGATGTACACACACTACTATATCAAGTTATGCACTAACAGTATAAGCAGTACTATAAAGTATCAGTGTACACAGACTGGAGTGGTACATACAGGTATATACAGACAATGCAGTAGTATGTGAAGGTGTGTACTGCGTGTATAAAGAATATATAAGCATGTAGTTTTTACATGTTTATTGATAAATGTCAATATAACTCATGTGGACAGGTATAAGTGAACAGTACGTGAGTACATGATTCAAATACAGACGTGAAACACTGACACAGATAAAGATGGCCGACGCATCACTTCCTTCCATGCTCTTAAGTGAAGCCAAAACATCCCCAATACGAGTGCTGCCATCCTGTTGTGGTGATGTCATTTGGAGCCAGAGTCTGTGCAGTAGTGACTGGGAGGTGGAGCCGCGGTATCGAGTTCCCTCCCATACACCCGTCTGAGCCAATCAGGAACAGCGCTCAGTTGTCAATCATAACATTTCAGCCCCTTTTAATAGCATCAAATAAAGAAAGTTTTTACTTTGAGCTACGTCCAGTATGCTAACATGGAGGGGGAGGGGCTTATGACCAGCCAGTCACCAGGGGGCCATCCAGATGTTCTGGCTCGTCTCGTACCACATGTTTCAAGGAGAAGGCATATACATACTGTCTACTGTTAAATATAAAGGTACACACAGACTAGAGATGGTTGGCCCTTCGTCATCCTCGCCCTCCTCCCCCTCCTCCCCCTCCCCCCCCTCCATCTCCTTCTCTCCTGTTGTGGCAGATATTTGTAGTAGTGTATAAATATCAGTGTTAAAATCTCTGATCGGCTCTCAGTGTCTCACACCTTCATCAGCTCAATGCCGAGCTCGTCTCATTTCACACCAACGCACACGTCAGCTCATGTGGCGGTTTATAAAGTACAAACACATGACACGGTTGTCCTTCATTCACACTCACTGCCGTCTGCCCGACAACAAGGACGCTGTTTGCTGTGTGTGATTTCCACTGCCGTGACGCGAACCTGCAGGTCAACGCTACCTCCTTGCTTCACTGATTATTTGCCCACTAGAGGGCAGCAGAGTTCTGCAACATGTTGACACACACAAACATATGACACTTTAAAATTAATAATTAAAATTTATTTTTTTCTTCTTTGAAATGTATCGTCTTCATTAGGTGTTAATGAAGATACAGACGGGGCTGTAAACAACAGCTCTGAGTTCTTTAAAGGTTTATGTTAATGATTTAGAGACGCGGATGGCACGGTGCATAGCAAGAGGGTTCCAGGTTCGAATCCCGGTCTGGGCCCTTCTATGTGGAGTTTGCATGTTCTCCCTGTGCCTGCGTGGGTTTTCTCCGGGTTCTCCGGCTTCCTCCCACAATACCAAAAACATGCACATTAGGTTAATTGTCTACTCTACATTGCCCCCTAGGTGTGAGTGTGAGAGTGTGTGGTTGTCTGTCTTTGTGTGTTGGCCCTGCTATTGACTGGCGTCCAGTCCAGGGTGAACCCCGCCTCTCGCCCGTAGTCAGCTGGGATAGGCTCCAGCTCCCCCGCGACCCTGACAGATAAGCGGTATAGAAAATGGATGGATGGATTTAGAGACGCAGCTTTCAGCCGTTTTAACATTTTCAGTGTGCAGTAACGTCAGTGCAGAAAACAAATAGCCAAACTAAAAGCTGAAGTTATGAAGTGAACGGGCTGAAGGAAACTCTTTGGCTCTGATGGAGCTCAGGACTGATCAGGAGGACAGCTGCTGTACTCCACACAGTGTCCCTGTTTAAACCTGGACCACATGAGACCTTCTGGAGGTGTACAAGAACACACAACATTAATAAACTTCAGACCCTGACGATCCTGTCAGCGTGTTGGCAGCCTTAAATAATCAGTGAAGTTAAGCTGCTGGGCCTTGTGTCCATAATGTGCACAGTGCAGTCATCACACTTATCAACTACACCTGTCACTACCTTCACAAACTACCGGGAGGCTTCTCTGTTGCCTCAGGTGAGTCTAAACATCAGTGAAGGATTTCCAACATAAAAGTTCACAAACATGAATCTCAGCCAACAGTTTGTTTCACAGGAAGTGTGAACAGAATAAACTTCTTCTAGTTTAATTGTTTCCAGAGCGGACGACTCAGAAAACACTGAGACAAACATTTTTGGCTTCGTAAGCTGTGACAGAAACAGAACACACCAAACTAAAAGTACCTCCAACACGCCTGTGAGTGTGTGTGTGTGTGACCTTGACAGTGATGTCTCAGTTATATTTACAGTAACATGTATTTTTATCTGAGCAGCTGTGTGTTTCCTCAGCTCTCTCAGCACCTCGTATATCTGCAGTGTTAACGGCAGTTTGCACCAAGTCAGGACTCCACACTGGATGATGAAGCAGTCCTGCACACACGTATTCACAAAGTCACGTAGGAAAATCAGCTCCCACAACCTAAAAGGGTCTGTAAAGCACCCACAACACCAGCATCACCTTCAGAGGAACTGCTGGCCTGATAGTCAATGATTACTGATGTCATCAATGACAGAAAGACGACTGAAGGTTACTTATTTCCTCTGTTGAGGTGTGTACTTCCAGCAATGTTCAAACACAGAGAAAACTGTTTGTACTGCTGTGATTTAGATTCCAGTTGTTTTTTTAAGCTGAAAAGTCAAATATTTGCTGCTTCCAGCTTCTTAGATGTCAGAATTGGTTGCTCTTCTTTGTCATTTCCAACAGTGAACGAAGAGTTTTGGACTGTTTGTTGGACAGAAGACATCACTTTGGGCTCTGATGAGCTTTCAGTTCTCTGACATTTTATTGATGAATCGATTAAACATCAGTGCACAATCGTCATTAATGCATAAGGATGATGATAGTTTGTTGTTCAGGTCAACGTCACCTGGCGTCTCTTTCCTGGAGCTCCTGCCCTCAAGCTGCAGGCTCCTCAGAAGAGCTTAATGGTTAGCGATTGAGCGTCTCCTCGCTGCTTCTGCCCTCGTTTTCCTTCCTTTCCTCACATGTGTCAGTGAAGGCTTGTGTCTGTCTGACAGTCTGACGGTCTGAGCCGAGTCAGTCCGAGCTGTGCTGCACTGCTGTCAGTGTCTCTGTGTCGCCCTCTGCTGGTCGCTGCCAGCTGCTCCAGCAGTGACCACTGTGGCTGAAACAAAGTGGTGGTTCTGTTAGTGCATCAGTCTATCAGTATCATCAATACTCACCGTCTCAGTTTTACGCCAGGGTTAAGCCAGAACGCTTCACTACACACCTCCCACATTTCTTTTACTTGGATTTTTGCTCTGTGCTGTTTGGATTCAAGTTTTATGAATGCTTTGTGTCATTTGTGTGGCATTAAAATGTTCTGTCAGGGAGAGTTCAGGCCAAAATAACAAACCGACCTAAATAAATCAGTACCAGCAGCTCCCCGTGGGTTAAAGTTTGTTGTCTACAGACAAACAACAGGTCAGAGTAGTTTAAAATAATTAACTGATTACCTGCAACCTGTCATTAAAGCTGCAGTGTGGAGCTTCTGTCTCCCCCTTCTGGACAGTGAGAGGAATTACACAAACACTTTCGAAGCTGTCATCATTTCAGAATCAGGATCAGGATCAGAATTCCTTTATTTATCCCTTTAAGGGAAATTCTTTCAATTCTTTGATACTCTTTCATCAGTTTTACTTTTCCAGCTGAAGGTTCTTGTTCTGTATTTTACAAAGAAACTATAAGACTGATTTGTCAGTCCTCAGTCCTATAAGAAGAAAAGTTTTTCTTTATTCTGCAGTTTCCATTTTATTGTCAAAACCTGAGGCCTACGTTACCCACAATGCATCTGTTGTTCTGACGGCTGACTAATGTATCCAGAGCTCAGTCAGTTATCACACAGCAAACTTATTTAAAACATATGCAGAAACACCTGGAAACACCTGGAAACACCTGGAAACACAAACTGAGGAGTGCAGTTACTGCAGTTTCCTCTGTTGGTGAAATCAATGTGTTTAAAGCTGCTTTAAGGAGCTGCTTGTTGTTTTCTACAGTCATGAATTTTACAGCAGACGGATCTCCTGCATCACTGATTCAACATCAAACATTTAGCACACACACACACACACACACACACACGTGCTGTTGCTGTACGTGTATTGTAATCATACTGTGTGTATATAATTTGTTGGATTTTGTGACCACATCAGTTGATTGTAGTAAAGTAATACAGCAGATGGAGCAAAGAGAACTTGTGTTAGTGTTAGCAGTAATACTGCAGTACCTGCAGTTGTCCTGATGTCCAGCAGGTGGTGCTGTGTCTCCAGTCTTCTGTCAAACACTGAAGACTGTTCTGTGTGAGGCTGAAGCTGAAAACTTCATTCAGGGTGAATCCAAACCTCACAGACTGAGTCTACCCACGATGCCCTCTGTCAGGCTCTGAATCGGCCAATAGCAGGCCTCGAGAGGTGACGTGTCACATCTGCATCAGTGTCATCATTCTGACCGTATCCAGCATGTACTACAGCAATATCAATACATAATACCATTTGTAATACTCCTTAAGGTCTTAGATACCATTTGATGTCAGAATACACAACATTGCTTTCCGGTGGTGAGATGAGCCATGAGCAGAGAAACAGGGATTTGTCATAAGAATATATTTTGTACATATGTTCAGCGTAAGCAATAGATGGTGGAACAATCAGCTTATGATGGTGTGAGCGTCTTCCAGCTGCTGTCCTCTCTGCCGCCCACACCGCTGTGTGTTACCGGGCTCTCCATTCGCTTCTTTTCCGGGTTGAGCTGCACTGTGTGTGTGTGTGTGTGTGTTAACGTGCTGAATGAATAGATGAAGAAATCGTCTGCTACAACATCCTGTAAGGTTTCTGTGTTCAGATCAAGAAATCATTTTTAAATTAGCTGTTTTTAAAGTACGAGTCTGGTGCTACTTCACATTTTTCTCACTGACTCTCTGGGAAAAAACACCCAATAACAAAGACGTACAGAGGACTTAAATCTCCAAAGACCCATAAACACATCGTTCAGTAATTTCAGCTTAAACAGGAGGAATTAGTGAGTTTGTTGGGGACTATTTTCGGCAGTGGATTAATCCACAATTGATTTTCTAGTGAGTGTGTGTATGTGAGTCAAAATAAACTGCAGTGTGAAGTTGGAGTCTAAGTTACTGTTCATCTGAGAAAGTTGTGTCGTTGATCAGCGGTTAGGGTGTCGGACCCGTAACCGGTGGATCGCTGGTTCGATTCCCCGTCCCGGTGTCCATGGCTGAGGTACCCTTGAGCAAGGTACCTAACCCCCACTGCTCCCCGGGCGCTGCACGCGGTCGCCCACTGCCCCGGGTTTGCTGTGTGTGTGTGCACGTCACTTGGGTGGGTTAAATGCAGAGAACAAATTTCATTGGAGTGAGTTCCCTCCAATGACAAGATATGTCACTTTCCTTTTCTTTCTTTCTTTCCTTTCTAACTACTGCGTGTACTCTGTGTACTCTGACTTCACTGTGAGTATTGAGTACTGCGTTCTCAGTCTGTGGTGGTTTAATGGTGACTTCTCCTGCCCTCTGATGAGGCAGTTTGTCTATCGATCAGGAAACATACCTGAACTCTACACACACACACACACACACACACACACACACTTAGGACTGAAGGGCAGGAACTTTACTGTGGCAACATCACAATCGATCCCACGGCTCATTAACACCCAGCAAGAGTTTGCGCGTGTGTGTGTGTGTCAATGCAAAATGAAGTTATAACACTGACTGATTATTCAGCAGATATTCTCTGCAGTCTGAGACCAGGATAGGTGTCCACCTGCTATCATCTCTGTTGATGTTGATGTTGATGCTGATGTTGTCTTCTGCTAAAAAGAAGACAACATCAGCTCCTGAGGACTTCGTTGTCTCAGATGTCCATCCAGAGTAAACAGAATAAAATCAGAGAAAAAAAGACCATTCAGAATTTGTCTGAGAATCGTCATGTTTTTACATATCTGTGGAGATTCTGAGTCATCCAGGTCATTTTCACTCAAAGAGTTAAAGCAAGGCGTCTGGACTTAACCTGCTGAATGAATAGATGAAGAGATCTTCACAAGTCCAGACGCCTTGCTTTAACTCTTCGTGTTTGTACGTTTTCTTCAGTATCAAAGTCATCCAGTGATTGTCTGTACTTCTTTGGCTACACTGCTAACAACAGTGGCTAACAGCTAACTCTTATAAAGGAGCCAGGTGCACTAAATGTGGACAAATTCTGGCTTAAAAATGGTTAGAGAGAACAACAGCACTACTAACCTGTAGTTCACATCACATGTAGTCTTTAATTGTTCCCAAATGGACCTACATGTTGGTGTTAGTGTTTGTCAACATTCACCACCTTCCATTTTCACATAAAGTCTTATTGCCAACATGTTCTCACTCCCAGCTGGTCAGCTAAGCTTCACACTGCGACGCTCCATCAAGTGAATGGTGTCATCTGCGTAGAAACACACACTAGGATGCCTTCCTCCACTTTGGATCTAAGCTGACATCACTGCAGAATTCTGTGGTTTTTAAGCAGCAGACTAAATGATGATGCAAACGATGAAGATGTTTTTCTTCGTCTTCCTCCTGTCTGCCTCTGCTCTCAGTCCCAGAGTGCAGGTACGAGGACGCAAATACACGTCAGTAATTACAGACGCTGACCTGGTTTTTTCTGCTGGGAGTGTAGGCCTACATTCAGCACTGCGGTGCATTCACTGACACGTTCTCCACGTGCTGCTGTGGGGAAACAGACACGGGGCCCCTGTTAGAGGTGTGACGATGGTAATCCTGTTCAGTCTGTCAGCAGGATTCATGAAACCTGCCGGACACGTCGGCCTCGGGCCCTGAAACAAAGTGATTGGATGTGGAGGATTAGTTTTTAATAGCATCAAAGTGTTCACACGATTCCAGAGCTGAAACTCTCACTGAAATATTCAGCTTAATTACAATGTTTTTCAGGTCATGTGCAGTCAGAGCATTTCACTGTCAGAGCTCTGTTTCTTCTTTCAGGAGGGACGTGAACAGAAACTCTCACGTGTTATAAAGTGTTAGCAGACGCAGAGCAACATGATCACACACAGCAGCAGGATTTCAACATATGTGATCCTGTGTGATCAACAGTCAAATGTTTCAAATCAGACGTGTCACAGTAATTAGGAAAAGACAAAACCAGGAGCACAAAAAAGGCTCAAAGGCTCCGTAACCGTAGTAACTTCACTCTGATTGGCTGCTGCTGATGTGAAAGGCGACTTGATGAATCAGAGTGTGGATGAGTCCAATTAGCGGTGAAGAGCTCGTTACACAATCCAATTATGAGCTGTAGAAAGGATGAGTCACTGACAACAAACATGGAGTCATCCATCATCATCATCATCATCTTCACAGTGTGAGTGTGTTGGGGGTCAACAGTGTGTCAGAGAGAGTGGAGAGGAGTATTTAGTTATTTTGTTTGTTGCTTCATCGGCCAATGAGATTTCTGCAGTGTAACCGGGCTGACGGATCTCGTCAGGGGATCAGGAGTTACAAAAGGCTGTTTAAAGTTCTGCTGGAAATCCCAAAGTCTCCACAGACACCAAACAGATCCGGATTAGTGTTTCTAAAAGGTAAAGAATCACTAAAGTCCCGATCAGATCAGACTGGGCTCCATTGAAAGTGTGCAGAGTTAGCTGTTAGCAGCTCCTGTTAGCCACACTGAATGAAGCCTGTGTGTCCACACGTCCCTCAGTTAGGACTCTGAAAAGGGTTTGCACGTCTGTCCCCAAACAGCAAATGTCCAGTCATCGTTTTCTTTTCTAGAACTCACACAGTTAATTGATTAACGAATCCAGCTATGGATTAAGTTGCCTTTCAAGCTAAAGTGAGATCGGCTGTGAAGCGATGAGTAAACCACTTCTGCTCAGAGAGCGTTCGTCACTTAGAGCTGATCTCAGAGCAGATCTCATGGTTATTCAGCCCTGACAACATGTTCGTGAGGCTCCTCTGCTGCTGTGACGATGCAGCAGGCATGAAAATGGTTTTATGTAACCCTGCAGTCACAGCCTCCACCAGGAAGGTGCAGCTGAGACGAGGAGCAGTGACTGATGTGGACTGATCACATCCGCTCTTTTAAACTGATAAAGACTTCCTGTCAGGTTCACGCTCATCCACTTTAATCACTGAAGCCACAATATCCCAATCAGGAGCAGCTCTCAGCTGTCAGTCAGGACCTTTCAGCCCCTTTTTATAGCATCAAATAACTAATTAAAAGCAAACTTACTGTTTCAGAAAAATGAACATTTGAACAAACATCAGTGTGATAAGAACCACCTAAAATTACAGAAACCATCTTTTGGAAAAATGTATTTGATGTGTACTTTGTTTTTAGTTTGGCTCATGTCCCATCTGCTAACATGGAGGGGGAGGAGCTTATGAGCTGCTCTGCAGTCAGCCACCAGGGGGCGTCCAGATGTTTGGGCTGCACTTTTGGGGAGCTCTCAAAGGCTTGTGGTCTGACCAGCAGAAACACAGAAATGTGACTGAGTGTAAATCTAAAATGGATGTGATCTGAGCTTAATGGATGCTGCAGTTTGAACCAGCAGGATGAAGTGAAGGTGCAGTGGACTGATGTGAAACACACACACATGAAACATCACGCAGAATATTTTTAGGATCTTCTTCCACACCTCCACCGCCTGTCTCTCCATCACCCTCTCTCTGTCTTTGACTGGTGCTCTCTCCCTCCCTCCCTCCCTCCCTCCTTCTCTCTCTCTCCTCTCTCTCTCTCTCCTCTCTTTCTCTCCCCTGTCTCTCTCTCTCTCCCTCTCCTCTTCCTCTCCTCTCCCTCTCCTCTCTCTCTCTCCCCCTCCTGTCTCTCTCTCCTCCCTCTCTCTCTCTCTCCCCCTCCTGTCTCTCTCTCCCTCTCCCTCTCCACCCTCTCCTCTCTCTCTCTCTCTCTCCTCTCTCTCTCTCTCCCCTGTCTCTCTCTCCCCCTCCCGTCTCTCTCTCCCTCTCCCTCTCCACCCTCTCCTCTCTCTCCCCTGTCTCTCTCTCTCTCCCTCTCCTCTTCCTCTCCTCTCCCTCTCCTCTCTCTCTCTCCCCCTCCTGTCTCTCTCTCCCTCTCCCTCTCCACCCTCTCCTCTCTCTCCCCCCTCTCCTCTCTCAGCCTCTCATCACATTCAGCAGCTCTCAGCCTGAGAGGAGGAGATGTTGATCGGGCAGTAGAGTCGAATAGAGCAGAATAGAGTCGCTGTGTTTGCTGCTTTAGTGTCCTCGTTTCTCTCACTGGGATCATTTTGAACTTTGTTGCCTCATTGGACGTCGTCGCCATCTCTGAAGACGTCTCTGAAAGTTGTCGACGAAGTGGTTACAATGGCGGATGCGTGAAGGCTGTTCCTTCACGGAAGACTCGTGGCGGCGGATCCTTCGGCTCGTGGACGCACCGTCGGCTCCTGCAGCCATGTGCCTCCATTGGAGGGTCTGAGAGCCTGAGGGGGAAGCTGATAAATTACCCAGATTGCATTGAGGCGTTTGCATTCATATGTGCTGCTGCTGTTTGAAGGTTTCAGCTTCGGTAGATGAGGGAATTAGAATTTAGTTACTGAGAACAAAAATGCTGACTGAAGTGTTACTTGGGATTTTTCTTCTCAACCGCACACGCTCAAACTTTGTGCACTTTCAGGACGTCTCATCTGTTTTATCGTTATGAAACCAGCAAAAAGTTACAAGATACAAATAATTCTCCTTGAGGTTAGCGGTCACGACCGAAGCTTTGTCGCCCCCTCTGGTGGAAACCAAAGCTACAGCATGTAGCAAAAGTGTCTTCCACTAAACAACAAACAAAAATAAACAAACAGCCACACAGGATGTTATGCTCTTAGATTCTGACGCATCTGATGAGCGGGTGAGTGGATCTGAAGTGTTTTGAATCACTCTGTAATCATGGAGGATGGTGGATTCTACCACTCAGACTAAAACGCGAGCGTCTTCAGACTCGGCAGGCGCAGCGGGAGCAGACATTTTATCCTCGGAGGCTCGGACCTCCTCTCGGGGAGATGGCGGCGGCCATTGCCAGCTCCCTGATCCGGCAGAAGCGTCAGGCCCGAGAGTCCAACAGCGAAAAGGTCGCCACCAATAAGAGACGCTCGAGTCCGAGTAAAGACCCGAGGTCTCTGTGTGAGAGACACATCTTCAGCGTCTTCAGCAAAGTTCGCTTCTGCAGCGGAAAGAAGAGGCCTGTGAGGCGGAAACCAGGTGGGTTCACAGGCTCACGACATCACGCCAGCTTTCAAAATGGAAGCTTTAAACACTGACAGCTCTGTTTAGCTTAGCTTAGCTTAGCTTTAAGACTGACTAATACATGTTTGACTTCAGGACTTACTGCAGCCGTACACTCGACTCGACCAGAGAGACTGTGTACCAGTCAGAAGGTAGACTCAGGCCCCATTAGCTTTTTAGTCTGTTAGCTTTTAAGCCTGTGAATTCCATACAAAAGGGTTGGTTGGTTTCTGTGTTCGATGAGACAATGTGCACCTTTTTGTCTCAAATTCTTATTTTTTGCATCTCAGAATTTCACGTTGGGCCAAGGATTAACTAAGCAGATGGTTTTTAAAAATCAGGTGTTTTTTTGTTGTTTTGTTTTGTTTTTGAGCTTTTAGTTTGAAGGCACTGAGTCAACGTTCAGCTGTGTGTTGGTCCATCACTGCTGATTCAGATTCAGAATCAGAATCTGCATTATTTGCCAAGAACATGTGACCATACAAGGAATTTGACTCCAGATTTTTCTCTCTCCTGTGCACCATACAAAATACAAAATAAAAAATAATAAAAATAAAAAATAAAGTATTTACAAAAAGAAAAAACAAGATATAAATATATGTACATGATTCCTCAGCATCATCATAAATGAGTTGTTTCACAAAAGCAACAGAAAGTGAAAACCAGCCAGCAGTTGTACTAAACATTGCATATTTCATCAGCAGTTTGAAATATTAATGCAGCAATGAAAAGAAACACTGAGTGTGTTTCCAGCTGCTCCTCTGGCCAAGACGTCGACACGCCTTTCACTTGTCTTTCACCTTTCAAAATGACAGAAACTCTTGTGTGTCGTCCTGCAGGACAACAAACAGAAGGTCGACCTGAGCAGAGTTTCCTCCTGAGCAAACGTTTCTCTTGACGCAGCGAGTCGGACGGCTGGAACAAATTTTGATATTTGCACATTTATGAGCTGCGTCTCTCATTAGCCCACAGCCTGCTGCTGCCGGCCGCTTCATGTTTTCTTGGCAAAACAACAAACAGCTTCTTAAAGGAACTATTAAACAGCACTTCTGCTTGTTCAGCTGCTTCGGTCTGCGGTCCGGAGACGTCTCCGCCGAGGGGTTTGTCGGATCGGAGTGGGTCGTTAACCGCCTCCACTGCAGGAGGCGGCAGGCCTTTGGTTCAAACCCCGTCTGTGCGATGAGGACAGTACAGGTGGACGCATTTCGCGCTGTTCATACAAACTTCCTGTTTGTGTCTCACTTTAAAGCTCGTGTCTTCGTCTGTACATGCTGGCTTGAGGATTTGGTGCTTTTGTCAGTTTCATGTCATCACACATGGAAATAAAAAATCCTCCTTCATCCCCAGCTGACGGTTTCCTGCTGATCGGCTGTCAGTTATTGATGAACCACGCGATCGATAGCTGCTGTCGGCGGCTGTTTTACACGAGCCGTTAACACACTTCATTCATATTTACTACCTTCTCGTGTGCATTTAAATAATCGTTTTGTGTTCGGCCATTTTTAATTTTTACTGGTCATTCATTCAAACTTTACTGACCAACACATTTTTCCTTCTGTGGTTTTATCACAACTTTCAAAAACTAAAAACTGTACTTGTTTACATATGAAAGTTAAAGGAAGAAGACAAAACTTAAATCGAAAACGCGACACAAACATTTAATGTTGTGGATGGACTTCATGGTTCACAGAGCAGAAGCGCCTGAGGACGTTTACAGGAAGATCAAACCTCAGATGAGAACAGCGTTGAAACTGTTTTGTGGCTGACTTGACTTTTAAAAGATGTGTCATCCTCATCACGTTCGCGTGCAGGAAGCAGCATGTGATGAGGTGTTTTCTTTCTTCTCGCTCACCGATGTGTTCGAACTCACAGCTCAAACATGTGACACACACTCAGAAATATAAAAATAACCCAGTGATTAAACAAGAGAACAAAACCCGCAGAACCCAAAACGAGCCGTGTGACTGTTTTCTGATTGGCTGCTCTGATGACAAACGGGTGATGGACGGAGTGACGTCGTGTCCTCCATCTCACGCAGCTTTTCAGCCTCTTTTAGCTCAGAGTTTTGTCATTCGTCCTCTCCGTCCATCGGTCTGTCTGTCAGTTCACTTTCAGTCTTTGCTGGCATGAAATCATTTTGCCAAAGTACAGAAGTATTTGGCCAACACACAAACAGTCTGTCTGTCTGTCTGCTTGTGTGTCTGTCTCTCTGTGTGTCTGTCTGTCTGCCTGCCTGTCTCTCTGGGTGTCTCTCTGTCTCTCTGCCTGCCTACCTTTCTCCCTCTCTACCTGCCTGCCTGCCTGCCTGCCTGTCTCTCTGCCTGCCTGCCTGTCTGTCTCTCTCTCTGCCTGCCTGTCTGCCTGTCTCTCTGCCTGCCTGCCTGTCTCTCTCTCTCTCTGCCTGCCTGCCTGTCTGTCTCTCTGCGTGTCTGTGTGAACATTAAGTAGCACAGCAGCCTGCTCCACATCAGCCTGTCTGCATTTCAGTCTATTTCTGCCGGAGATGATGAGTCCTTCTGGCCCATATTGTCATGTGGAGCATCACTTCATGTCTTTATCTTCCATCGTGTTGACGTCCTCAGACCTTCAGCCGAATGCTAACGTCACAGTGGAAGCTTGTGGCTGCTGGTGGATCAGCTTCAGCCGGTCTGAAGCCGTTGATCCGTCCGTCTGCAGGTTAACTTTGCTGCTGTTGAAATCAGATGAGATGCAAACTGGGAAGCAGAAAGTGCAGCTCCTGTCACACTTCAGCAGGTGTTCGGTCGGAGGCCCAGCACCAACCAAAACACCAACCAAAACCCCAGCCTTGTGATTGGTGGACGACATGACATGACAACATGGTATTTGTCATCAGCTTTGACGGGAGGAAAGGTGAAAGACCACACGGCACATCAACGTTTCACTGTCTGTGCCATCTGTGGAGTCGAGTCAACTGAGCAGCAGCTCGCGTCCAATCACAGTCAAGCATGGGAGGGCGGGGCCAAGTGAAACTCCATGAACTGATTTAGTGGAGCCGAGAAGCGACTTGAGGGGGCGGAGCTGAACTGGGCTGAGTTTAGTTGTGTATGTTAGTCAGTTGCTGCCCCACCCTGAGTGTGATGAAGTCCACAGTCTGCAGCTCAATAATGAACGTGAGGATGGTGTGTGTGTGTGTGGTGTGTGTGTGTTATTAGGCTGACCTCTCAGTGTGTGTTTGCAGTGTTAATCTCATGTGTGTGTGTGTGTTTCAGAGCCGCAGCTGAAGGGCATCGTGACGCGTCTCTTCAGTGAACAGGGCTTCTTCCTGCAGATGCAGCCTGACGGAGCCATCAGCGGAAACAAGGACGAGAACAGCGACTACAGTGAGTGTGTGACGTGTCTGCACCTGAAACACACACCTGAGACAGATTTCACCTCAGCCTAACAGGCGTCTGCCAAAAGCACCCGCGTCCTCCATGATGGGAGCTGCAGATCATCGAGCTCCTGCTCCTGACTGTCGCTTTACGTTTCTGTGCGTCCTGAAGTGCAGGATCTCACGCCTTCTGTTTTCTTCTTCACATGTAAAACACAGCGGCAGCAGCAGAAATACGAATAAACGAAGCCGTATGACAACCATCAGCTGAAGGATCTGAGGTTTAACTTCTGCCTCAAGCAGCAGCTGAACTGCAGACTTTACTGCGTTAAACTGCTCAACACGGCAGGTTGCCTTAAAACGTGTTTAGAAGAAACTTAACCAAAGTGTAGGAACCTGAACTTCTCCTGGAAACACTTCTTTCTTTCCTTCTTTCTTTCTTTCATGATGGATTATCTGATCAGGTCGTAGTGAAAAGAAGATCATGACTCATTTCAGTCCGTCCGGTCCAGAACAGATCTGAGTTTCTCCTGCTGGATCTCCGCCTGGATGAGCTCAGGATTACAGATCCTGCTGAATCGTTTAAATCCTCTGGTTTGGAAAAGAGAAGCAAAAAGAGGACAAGAAGAAGAGGAGGAGGAGGAGGAGGAGGAGATGTTTTGGATTTCCCTCTCTCGCTCTCTCAGATCATCTCTGTCTCTGAGTTAAATAAAGGAGGATTAACAGCAACCATCGCCACAGGCCTCTTCCTCCTCCACCTCCTCCTCATCCTCACCCACACTGCAGCTCTCTGTCCCCGAGGATTAAATCACCTCTCATCACTTCATCCCTCCATCTCCCGCTCGCTCCCCCTCTCTTTTATTCAGTGTCTTTTCTCTCGCTTTATCAGCTGGAAGCACAGCATCGCATCCAGCAGGCTGCAGATGAGCCGCACAGTTTAAAGTGCAGAAACGTCATGTTTTTCAGTTCACACACACGTGGATAAAACGCAGAAGATTTTACACGTAACATGGATTTACTGAGGCTTACGGCAATACAGCTTTTGTCTGATTAGCTTGATGGAAGAGATTTTAAAAATATCTATTTGGTTACAAATTCATTATGCCAAAAATGTTTTGTCAACTTTTGCACTAACCAGCTCTCTGTCTGTCTGTCCGTCCGTCTGTCTGTCCGTCTGTCTGTCCGTCTGTTGCCCTCCAGCTCTGTTTAACCTGATCCCAGTAGGTTTGAGGGTTGTTGCCATCCAGGGAGTGAAGGCTGGACTCTACGTGGCCATGAACGCAGAGGGATTCCTCTATACATCAGTAAGGAAATCTGTCTGTCTGTCTGTCTGTCTGTCTGTCTGCCTGTCTGTCTGTCAGGTTTTTTTCTCAGTTTATTTTGTTTCTTCAATTTGGAGGTTTCTTAGGCTGGAGAAAATATGCAGTGTGTGGTACATTTGTAAGATCTTGCGATACAACACTGAAGTAATCAGAATCAGAATCAGAATTCCTTTATTTATCCCTGAAGGGAAATTCTTAAAATAAACTTAAATAAACCTTTCTCGTCCGATCTCTACTGCACAGACTCTGGCTCCAAAATTAAGATAATTATGTAAATATGTGGGACAAGTTTGACAAGCAACAGATTAGCTAACATGAATGTCTTCAGACAGCAGCTTGTACTGTGATGGAGGATGTTAGTAGTAATTGATGGATGTAATTGTGACGTAGCTCAGAGTAAATCTACAAGGTAGCTTTAACTGACTGCTGGTTCAGTAAAAGAATCAGAAGACAATGAAGTTTCTCATTTATCATGTGTGTTTGGGGTGATTTTAAAGTATTCTTATATTTATGTCCATTTTAGGAAACTATTTGTTTGAATAACAGTTAATAATGATATCAGAGGAGAGTCCTGATCAGCCCGCAGTGTAGACAGAGTGCAGTCATTGCCGCTTCGCTTCACTGAGTCCATCCACCATCCATAATTCATGTCTGCTCCTTCCATAAAACTTTAAAATGCAATTCTTCTGTCCAGTCGCTGTGTGCACAGCATAAGAAACGAGATGGAGTGATGGACTGATGGAGGAAGAGAGAGCTGATGGACATAACAGGATGGACAGGAAGGGTTAGACAGGAAGGACAGGCAGGAGTCCTCACTTTTATCCAAAACACACAGGAAGCCAGACAGTAAAATATTGAAAATGATTTGTTTTTATTTGTCATCAGTTCAGTGTCAACATATGCCATGAGTCCTATCTGTTCCCACATCCTCACAGAAGCTGTAATTACTTCCATTTCCTGTGACTTACGCTGAATTTGAGCAGCAGGAAAACCTCCCATTTTCCAACATAATTCTAAGATGGTTACTCAACCACATTTTAAGATGTCTCTGTATGCAGATGATGTCTTGCTTTATGTTCTAAACTTTCCGTAACACAACTTGGCAGTTAATGCAAATGAATAAAGAACTTTTTTTAAACTTTACTGCCGCTTTGTGTCACTTGTCATTTCCAAAATTGAAGCCAAGCAAGCTGAAACAGTTGGATTAAGAAATTCTGTAGATCCTAGTAAACTATGAATCTCATTGGGTGCTGTCTTCACCTCTGGTCTTCTGCATCTGTACCTGTACCCCGACATGCAGATATGGATCGTTTACTACGCAATCTAACACGTGAGCGAGCTAATGATTATTTTTGACGATGGCGTAGCTTTTTTTTATTCAGTTCAAAGGTCCTTTATTGGCATTACAATTTCAAGAACTGCCAGCATCGAAACAAAATGAACTGTGTAAAAAATGTTATCCCATGACAGGCAACCACACACACACAAACGCTCACTCTGATGTGTTTTGTCCAAGTGGTGTTGCCGTACTTAGTTGTCCAAGGCAGTTGTGTACCATTGACGTTGAAGGTGGAAATTGTGAGGTTGGTCATAAATCTGACTTGAGGGAACATTTCAGTTGAGGTTTAGGCTTTCAGCAAACCCTGATTTCCCAGTTCAGATGGAATTCACCATCAGACCCATGGAAGTATAAGGGGGATGTGGATCCAGCATCAAAGACAGGGCGCTCAGCTACCATGAAAACTGCTCGTGGCTCACGAACATGTCAAAGTTCTGCTAATGACCGGTTTAGCTAATCTGCTAACTTGAATGGAGATAAAATGATTTACTCTCAGGACTTTTCCAAATGTCATCAGACTGAATGGATCAAAATGTGAAACGAGTTATTTCACTGTGATTTAACGGGCGCTTCTTTCACAGTGTTAACTTAATGGAAAAAGTTTTGCGTGCGTCGTGTGATGTCGTAGTTTCGGGGTTTGGGGCTCCGATTGGGTGGCGTCAGCGATAACCTCAGTCTTCATTTCACCCACACTTATTGATCACATATTACAAGCAGATGGCGTGTCAGTGGCATCAAGTGAGGAAGGGTTCTGCTCCTCTTCCTCGTGCTTCTTCTCCTTCCCACAGTCAGATGAAAGCAAAGTGTGCGCTGCGAGACGTCCCGTCCAATCACTGTTTTCTGAATTATCTCATGTTTTGATATGTGACTCAGGCCGCCTGCTGGGAGGAAAAAAGAAACGGTTTTCATCATTTATTCCCTCAGTTTCCTCAGCCCTCCTCCGTGCTCCATCGTCCTCCACCCCCTCCCCTCGTCTTCGTCCTCCTCTCTCTGGTTTAGTGCTGTCATCAGTAGTTACGGTGATCCTACCCCTCGAATACGCAACCGTTTCACAATGAGGTCTACTGAGCCCTGCAGAACAAAACATGATGTTGAAGTTGTTGTGTCGTCTGTGGGTCTGCACACATTTGTTTTCAACGAGCAGAAGACAGAAAAACACACGCAGCTCACTCTAAAAATGTATATGTTTGATTGTCCTTGAATGCACCAACAAAAGTCAAACTTTTCAAAGCTGGCAACTGCATCATCAGCCATTTTGATTTCAGTATTTAGTTATTCATCAAGCAGCAGAAGTATCGTCAGTCAGTTCCTCCAACCTGCTTCTCTTTTATTCGTTTAAACTGAATCTAAACATTTAAACTAAATGCTCTGCCTGCTGCTCAGACTAAACAAGACATTAGATGACGTTGGTTTGCTTATATTTATATACCAAATGATTAAGCCTAATTATAGCCTTTAAAGGCCCTGATTATCATTAGACTTATGATGAGTCAATTGTTGAATTAGTCGAAAGAAAACCAACTATTTTGATAATCGATAAATCGTTTAGTTATTTTTGCATTAGACTTGCTGCATTTCTTTGTCATTTATGTCAGTAAATAAAAAATCTCTGGGTTTTGGACTGTAATCAATAATGAAAATGTTGTTAGTTACAGCTATAATTGTAACATCACAAGTCAGGTGACTGCAGCTTTACCTTCTTACTCCATTAAACAGGTTTCTGTGTCGTGTGGGGTTGTTCTGCTCTGATTGGCTCTCTGCACCACCTGTTATATCCAGAGAACACACACACACACACACACACACACACACACACACACACGTTATACCTGGGGGGAAGTGAAATGTGCTAAATATACTTCAATCTAACAGTGTTTAACAACACAGGGTGTCCACGTGACTTCATTTCCCCCCAGTGATCCAACACTGTAAACTGTACCTGAACGCATCGTCTCAGTGAGACTCAAACTCTCACTGTCCACTTTGTTCTGTCCATGTAGCTCAAACTAACACAGTCCAACACGACAGCCTTCATCACATTCATCGTGTGAAGTACTCTTTTACTGCAGTAAAACTAGTGTAGTACTCATACAAGTACTTCATAACAGAAAAACACAGCTGATGTCCAATGAAAAGAATTCAAACATGACGTCTTCCCTGTGTGTGTGTGTGTGTCTCAGGATGTGTTCACAGCAGAGTGTAAGTTCAAGGAGTCGGTGTTTGAGAACTACTACGTCATCTACTCGTCCACGCTGTACCGGCAGCACGAGTCGGGTCGGGCCTGGTTCCTGGGCCTCAACAAGGACGGAGTCATCATGAAGGGAAACCGAGTGAAGAAGACCAAACCCTGCTCACACTTTGTCCCTAGACCTATCGAAGGTGAGACACCTGTGGACACCTGGCCCAGAGTCCACAGCTTCATCCCCAGCACGGAGAGACTGTAGACCAGGAAGTGTTTAGCCTAGCCTAGCTTAGCACAAGTGCTGGAAGAAGGAGCAATCTGTTAGCATGTGGCTGAAAGATGGTGTCATGTCTACTGGACAGGTTGGGTTTTGTTTTAGACCAATCACAGTCATGGCTCGTTAACACAGATTTTATGGTTCGTATAACAATCTCTGAAACGACGTCTGCGCTGGCTTTGTTGGTGACAGAATCTGTGGGATTAGACGACCAAAGAAGAGCCGCCTGATCTGAGGTCTTACACTTTGTGTTATTTACTCTGAGGCCAGTTCACATTAGGGCTGTGCGATGTGCATCAGGATGCAGCGGCTAGCGATGTGGCTGAAGACAGATTACAGTGCTGCCCTCTAGCTGTCAGGAGGTTTAAATGCCCACACAAAATGAACCACGACCACAAATTTTTACATGTGAATATTAATTAGAACTTGTGCTTGTGTCAAAAAGAGTCAGCGTCACTGACACAGAAAAGGCTGAACACCGATGCAGAGTCATAAAAGCAGGGATGCAAGGCAGAGGTCTAAACTAAAAGTCTTTATTAACTCAAACTCAATACATAGCATGGCAAGACAAGACAACCAGTCTCCTGGCATGAACACTGAAGACAATGTAAAAGTAACACTCTGACAAAGGTGACTGGGAAGACAAGGACTAAATAGACAAGACAACGAGACACAGGTGACACACATTAGGAGGGAGAAAGCAATCAGGAAAACCAAAAGCAAAGTTACCTGAAAACAGGACACACAGGGGAAGTGACGCTTTTCAAAATAAAACAGGACATGACAAAACCTTGAACATAATACATGGAAACACGAGACACACATGGAGCATGACAAGGACTCAAAAACCAAAAGACAGAGAACCGAGACGTGACTGAAACCTGAACTTAAAACATGAAACACATGAGAAGACAAACATGAAACATGGCACATGGACTCAAACATAAAACATGGAAACACAAGAAACACAAGGACTCCAAAAATCAAAAAACAAAGCATAACAAAAACACCAGACATGACAGTTTGAAGATGAAACGCTCAGACAAACAATACGCATCACTGATGCGTTCTTTTCAACAAACAGTGAAGTCACAGATAAAGTAACTGTGCGTGTAAGTTACTAGATTTAAGTTACTTGTTCATTTTTTTATTCTTACTATTCCTAAATGCCTCAGTGAAAAAGACACCAACAAAGGTTAGAAAATAAGATTGTGAGTTAGTGCGTACGTGTTGATCTGCAGCACCTGAACTCATCGTCGATGAGAGGTGGAGCTGAGGTCGTCCTTCCTCTTCCTCTCAGTCTGAGGACACGGTGGAGCTCTAATATCACAGATGGAGGTTTAACAGGAAACATGAAGCTCCGTCTCTGCTTTCAGCTGCCCTGTCTCCCCCCTCCTCCCCCGTCTTCATTTAAAAATATCATCTCCCCCTTCCTCTTTTCCCTCCACCCTCTTCTCCTCTTCCTCCTCTCCTTCAGCCTCTCCACGTGGCCACAGCAGCACAGACGTCACCATACAGTATCTACATGAACTGCCAACACACAGCGTGACGTTACTGTGTTTGTGTACAGTTTGAGTTCTGGGGCCTTGCTACAGAAAATGTCCTAACTCTGTCCAGGAGACTCCCTGTATCCGTGGCAACGGCAGCCTCACTTCACTTGTTACTAGCTAGCTGCTAGCCACGACTCAAACTGTGAAGGCTGGAGAAGCTAACAGGCTAGTGTTAGCTTCTCCAGCCTTCACAGTTTGAGTCGTGTTTCAGTGTTGACGTTGTTCCCAGACCTGACAAGACTGTTGCTGCCCGTTTTGGCAGGTCTTTTGAATTTAGGACAGCGTCTGTGCCATCCTAACCAAAGAAAGTCTTCTGTCTTCTGTAAGGCTGAACTCCTGTTCAGACATAAGACAGGATTTTGGTCCTAAATGCAGTTAAGGTTTCACACGGGTGCTGTAACAACACAGGTTTTATTGGGGGTTAATGAAGTGTTCTTTTTCTCCCCCGTCCTCCCCCGTCCTCCCCCCTGCAGTCTGCATGTATAAGGAGCCGTCGCTGCACGAGCTCGAGGAGAAGCTGCTGAAGTCCTCGCGGAGCCCGACGCTGAACAGCGGGGAGCGAGCGAGGAGCCGGGAACGCAACCAGCAGCAGCAGGAGGACTGCACAGAGCAGGACGGATCATAGCCTGCAGCGCCCCCCACAGGCGGAGGAGGAGGAGGAGGAGGAGGCGAACTCCCATTTTAACACTCCCTCTGTTCAGCAACAAAAGCAACCACACCAACAAAACAACAACAACAACAACTACTACTACGAAAACAAAGAAAAAAAGAAGAAAAAAAAGGGGGAAAAATCTTCTTCTTGCTCGTGTTGAAATATTTTAAATGTAAAGGGGGAGGGCGAGGGGGCGGGGCTTGTCTAAAAAATATCAGGACGTTGATGATGATGATTTACATTTTATGCAAAAAGCCCTGCTGATTACGGCATCCGGAGGCTAGCACACCTACTCTTCATCGCTACGTCGTAATCATCATCATCATTACGGTCACGACGATGACGAAATGTTTTCTGTTGAGCGAATGCTGAGAACTCGAAGCTTTAAGCCATGTAGAAACTTCACTCTGTTTCATTTCCTGATGAATGCAAAAACTTTCGCACTTTCGACACACTGCGCTTCTTCTTCTTCTTCTTCTTCTTCTTCTTCTTCTCCGTGTTGTTCTGTCCAATCAGAAGAGCTTTTCTGTTCTGTCTTCTTCAGCTGCTACATCTGGTTTGTTTCTGTGTTTTGGGGGTTGGGGAGTCGTGGGATTTGTCGCAGACACTGCCGGTAAGAAGCACTGAAAGGAGCACTTCCTGTTCTGTTCGGGCCGCGCTGGAGGAGGTCAGTCAGGTAATCCGGTTCATGTTTGGGATTTTAACTCAGCACTTGAGATGATCAGGACAGGTAGACGCCCTGCTGGTTTCTAGGAACTTCACATTCTTGCGTTTTGCACGTCACCAGTCAGTTTGCTCATTGACTTCCTTCCTTCCAGTCCGAAACTGCGTTCAGTTCCTTTCAGCGAAAGTCGAGTTCAGAGAACTGAAACTGGCTGCAGACAGAGAATCCATCCACAGGTGGACGTTTGGTTCAAACACATGCAAAGACTTTTTATTTGTATCTTCTGGCTGACACAACAAGTTCAGTCTGACAGGCAAAACCCAGGGCTGACAGGATGCAGCTGTGGACCCTGCGGGGGAATTTGGTCATCTCAGTCCAGCTGCAGACTGTAGAATTTCTTAAGTCAGAGTGTCTGACTTGAAGGCATCATCAGGGACAGTTTTCAAGACTGTTCCTCCAAAACATCACGATATTTAAGCAAATAGAACAGCCAACAAAGCTGACGTTTGGCTGATGGATTCCCTCCCTGCAGGATGATTTTCGTAACAGTGAAACCAAGCAGCTCAGAGCAGGAACGTGACGTTCGTGAAAAGCTTCCTCCTGTTTCCGTCTCGTGCTGTGTTCAGGGCCTAACCGAATGAAAAGTTTTGTTGCAGAAATATTGCATGATGTATTTTCCAAAAGCCGACTGGGGGATTTAAATGATTTATTGAGACACTAAGAGCTGTGTTGTGTAACTCTGATCCGGTCTGAACAGGATGAGTCGACTCTGGTACCTGGTCTGTCCGGCCGTGATTTGATATGATGAGACGGTCTGCTGAGGATGTTAATGTGTGACACAGCATGTATTTATGAGCCTCAAACACCTCTTGTTAACACGATTGTACGTTATGTTTGTTTGTACGCGGTCGGGCACACCGAGCTCTGATTGGTGCACTTTGTAAAAAGGGGCGGGGCTGATTTTGAACTTTTTTCTTCATGTGAACAGCATGTCAGATTATGAGCAAAGCAGTTTTGTGTTGGAAATTAACTGGAGCTTGTGGGCCAATCACATGAAAGGGGCGGGGTTTATATTCAAATCCGACCAAAGGCAACCTGATGATGTCGGCAGCCCCCAGTCAGTATTACAGCAGTGTTTCCTGCTCCGTGATTGGTTCTTTAACAGCTGAGTACTGAAGTCTTCGGCAGGTCATGTAGTCACTGGTTGGTTGCTTTTTTGTATTCACACAAAAGTATTTTTCTTTAAATCTCCACAGAAATCAAATATTATCAGAAAAATCTGATGTGGGTTCAGTTATTGCTTTTGATTATTGATGATTGGCAACTCAAATGAAGCTGTTTTTAGTGGTTTTAGCCCGGACTCAACATCTGTATGATACAGTTAAGAACATAAAAACTAAATATTTAACCTGCGATGCGTTGAATGAACCTTGGAATCGGGACGGTCCCAGCAGGAGGCCTGGCAGGAGACGACAGCAGTGTCATGATAACAAAATACATTTCGGACAGAAATGAAGAATAGTTAGCGTTAAGTCCTCTCCCGGTCTGAGGTCCTGCTCTCGGCAGTGTTGCTTTCAGGTGTCGGCTGATGGGAGGATTTGGTAGCTTGTCGAACACTGCCCTGCTTCGTGTAGACGTAAGTCACTGCCCTGGAAGCTGTGAGCCGTTTCACTCCGTCGTCACACCTAAAGAAATGATTCTGCCGTTTTGTTCGTCTCATCATCGCAGACATTTTACGAAGATGAAGTTTGTTTAAACAACAAATATTTCAACATTCCTACTGATTGGTTTCATTTGCTGTTCATGTACTAAAACAGCAGAATGCTCCTTTAAATGCTTCTGTTAAAACACACACACACGACTCACCGTTAGTGTGAAGTTCAGGTGGAGTCGCTGCACTGCCCGAACCCTTTACTCGTCTCTGAAGTTACTGACCAGGTTTCACAAAACCTCCACGTCCTGTGTCCCGAGACCTTCAAAATAAAAGCTGTCTTCCCTCTTCTAGAAGTTCTGCCACTGCCTTCGTTTTAATACTAATGTGATGATAGCATAAACAGAAAGAAAGCTTTTCTGAGTGTTCATGAACAAACGTGAGCTCAGACTGCGAAGGGATTCTTCCATTTTATTAGTTTGTCACCTGAATGCATCAAAGATCACATTCATACTTTTTGGGAAACTCAGTCGCCTCCCATCAGCTGACATCAGTGGACACGAGAGTCTGTAGTTTATTTTTCAGGGTGACGTCACAAAGATTGGAACTAATTCAGTTTTCATCATCTCAGCCGACGGCTGAACTGCTCCATCAGTAAACACTCTGCTGTTTGTGCCGGGGGGGCGGAGAGGAGGCGGGTCTGGGTGGGCGGGCTCATAGGCGTTCACTCTTATTGGATGGACTGATGGACGGATGTAACGAAGGACCGTTGGAGCGAAAGGAACGAACCAATCAGAATCCACCGCACTGCCTCTGAGAAAGTCTTCCAGTGTTGGGGTTCAGACCACGAGGATTGTAGAGAGCGACAGGAACATGTTTTCCTTTCTGGTCCAGTAGAAGTTTGTGACGAGTGAATGAAGTGTTTGAACACAATCAAACGATAAGAATGTTGTCACACGAACGTCCTCTCTATCACATCTACTTCTGGAGGTCAACTGTTTTCTCAGAAGTAGAAAGAGTAGAAAGGACTGTGACTGTAAGAGAGAGCAGCAGGTCGACTGAGACGCTTTAATATCACATTTCACATCAGAATAAAATATCTAAATTATATAAAGTCTAATATCTGATAAGGTTCTGAGAACATTTCTATTTTTCTTTCCTTCACGCTCAGTCGACCTGCTGAACTTTCACCGTTTCTTTATCCAAAAACAATAACACACTCAGCCTTTGGGGAGCGCTGTTGCTGTTGCTGTTGCTGCTGCTAGAAGTTTGCAGCACTGACGACATCCACTGACACAAAATGATGATGTCATTACGAAGCGACAGAGGCCCTCTGGTGGTGAACAGAGAGCATGGATGTGTTATAAGAGCGGGATGCTGATCAGCCTTGCTTTTAATTACTCCTAGTGGCCACTTGTGGTATTGCAGAGGAAAAGTCTGGGCTTTGGAAAAGAAGCTAAGGCGATATTGAAGTACAGCCAGGCGATCATTGGACTGAATAAACGCCATCTTTGGCCGTGATCTCCAGCTCTCATAGTACCTCCATGACAGTAAGGGGCGGGAGTATGGCGAGCTGCCGCCATGTTGAAAGGTCTTCGTCAAGCCTGAACTCTCTTGATCTTTCTTTGTGTTTGCTGATGTTTTGCACCTTTTCTGAGACACCTTCATATAACACATCGTATATTAGAACAAAGTCATCGCAAATAAGCAGCAGGATGAAAAAGATGATTGAAAAAATAAAAAGAACAATACAAAAGTTTCAGCGTCCGTCTCGTTTTTGATTCCTGTTGAACTAAATGTTTTGTTTTCTGTTTGTTAAACTGTCTAAAAATTCTAGTTAGGTTAGCTTAATAATAGTTAGCTGAACTGACATTCATAAAAATGGCTGACGATTCTCCACTTCCTCTCGCTGTACCAAAGTGAAGCCGAGTGCTGCTATCTTCCTCTGGTGACATCATTTGGAGCCAGAGTCTGTGCAGTAGTGACTGGGAGGAGGAGCTGCGAACTTGAGCCAATCAGGAGCAGCACTCAGCTGTCAATCATGATGTTTCAGACCCTTTTAATAGCATCAAATAACTAATTAAAACCAAACTGATCAGAAAAATGATCACTTGAACAAACATCATGTTTTGCCTAAAATGACAGAAACCATCTTTGGGAATAATTTATTTGAGTCGGTGGTGTCCAGTGCCATCACATATGCCGTTGCCTGCTGGGGCAGCTGCCTGAGGGTGAGGGACACTAACAGACTCAACAGAATCATCAAGAAGGCCAGCCATGTTGTGGGAGAGGAACTGGACTCTCTGACAGTGGTGTCTGAGAGGAGGATGTTGTCCAAAATAAGAACTATACTGGACTTTCCCTCTCACCCTCTCCACAATGTGCTGATCGGCTACAGGAGCTCGTTCAGCAAAAGACTCATACTGCCACGATGCACCACAGAGCGACACAGGAAATCATTCCTGCCTGTCGCCATCAAACTGTTAAACTCAGCACTGTGACCGACACACTCACTGTATATATACAATGTACATATTGGCTCTTTTACACATGCACATACCTGTATTTTAAATTTTCTTAAAAATTTGAATACAGTTTTTTGTAAATACCTGTACTTTGAGATTTTAGTTTTGTTTATCCTATCTTTATTAAGTTTATCCTATTTTTATACTCTGCACTTTTCTCCTTTCTTGGTCGGGAATACTGCATGTGCAATGTCTGTAAAAACAAGAATTTCCCTCCAGGGATTAATAAAGGAATTCTGATTCTGATTCTGATTCTGATTTGATGTGGTTTTGGCCCACGTCCCATCTGCTAACGTGGAGGGGGAGGGGTTAATGAGCAGTACTGCAGTCGGCCACCAGGGGGGCGTCCTCATGTCTTGGATTCACTTTGGGGAGCTCTCATGTCCTCCATCTTTATACAGTCAGCGGCTAACTGGTAAGCTAACGCAGGCTTCCTTACTTCGAGGCCCATTATGACAAAATGTTTCTGCACGTTTTTGTGTTTGTCTTTTTTTTTTACCTTTTCAAAAAAGTTATCATCAGCCTTAAGTTCATGTGTATTGTTGACGCAGAGTCCAAACTTTACGATTGACTTGCAGGTACAAGACCCAACTGACTGCTGACTGCCAGCATTCATTAGCCAACTGTGAGACAGAGACACTGATTGGTCAGAAGACGCTGGCCCCGCCCTCTTTGCGCCACCTTGTGACCAAAACGTTAACACAGTAAAGTTCTGTGGTGTGTTTTGGTACATTTGATTTTTGTTGGTACCAAAACACACCACAAAACTGAGTCTGCAGGCAGAAAACAAAACGTCCACAGGGTTAAAGTTAGCTTACGAACTTCAGTGCACAAAACTACAGCCACAGAAATGAGACCCTGAAGGCCTCACAGTTACAGCATTAAAGTTTTAGGAGCTTTCAGTGCTCAGACGACCTCGTCTTTTCTTTTTGCATTGAATCAATGACACGTTGGTTTATTTCTGTTAAAGAGAAGAAGAGTCTGACCTCAGTGCTGTAAGACTCTAAGTGTTACGTGTTTGTTTCACAGCGTTTTCACTGAACACGTCGTACAGTCGACATGATGGAGGACAGAAGAGTTTGTGGTTCGTACACCCGTTACAGTTGGAAGAGTTTTGGTTAAAAGCTCTCTGTTGTTCCTGAGGCGAAGTTAAAAACACAAATGTGGACCGACAGGCTAAAAGCTCAGAGCGTCCATCCACTCCGCTGCTGGTTTCCACTTTACAGACGTCCTCAGAGCTGCACGCCTTCATCCAACTTTAATGAGCAGCGACACAAAAACACAACTCAGCTGCTGCAGAGAGAAGCTGAAACCTTCAGCGGACAAGAAGAGCTGCGAGACAGAGAGGAAGACGACTGCACCACCAACAGGAAGTGCTGTCAGGGTCCAGAACGGAAGCTGGGCCTCAATGACTCGTATCGACACACGTCACACCTGCCAATGAGTCATGAGAATCTGTTCACCATTTGTCAAAGAAATAGCAAACAAGCATCAACAGGAACATCTTTTAACTTTTACTGAAAGATTTTAACGTTCAAATTGATCACGTTAAGTTTGTAACCAGGAAACAGACATTTGTGATGGTGACTTCCTTGCCACGGTCTGCTTGCTGGGGGGTTCAGGCTCTGGGTCTCTGAAAAGCATCCAGAGACAATTTTGACTGTATAAGGTGCTATATAAATAAACTGAAACTGAAAATTGAAATTGACAACCTCATTGACAGTGAACAGCACTGAGAATCAGTCCGACTGTGTGTGGATCGGAAACACACACACACACAAAAGGCAATGGTCCAGATGAGACAAGGATAAGATGTATTTAGACAGCTGCTGCACAGATGCTGGACAGGTGTGGGACAGGTGTGTCAGGCTGAGGTCTACATGAGACCACAGACTGTGGATCTAACAGCGCCTCTGGGATGAGGACTAAATTCTGTTTCTCAGCTGTGCTTTTCAAAAGTTCCCACTTTGTAAGGTTGTGGAGTTTTGAGTCTTCAACCCACCAGACTTCGACCTGCCAGGTGTCTCACTTGTTGTGTCCATCACCTGTGCTGACAGGCTGACACCAGCAGGGGGAGACATTACATCAGGCCTACATTCAACCAACAGCTGCGACAAGTAGAGAAGAACAATAAAATAATCTTCATGTTCCGTCATGTCTCAGTCTTCATTTGTGTTTTTATTATCCGCAGTACCAGCAGTGCAAACTGACCTGACGGCAAAGCAGAACAACAATTAAAACATCATCCAAAGTGCCAGCAGTCTGCTGAAGCTCTGAGGAAATGACTCTGAAGGATTTCTGACAGCTTTCAACCTTCTCAGGATCAATTACACACCAATAACATCAACATTAATATCAAAGTGATCAGGAGAAAATCTTTAGATGATGTGAGAGTCTGGAACCTGATTTTATTGGATAAACACGCTGATTTATGTGAGAAATCAGTTCAGATTGTAAAGTACAGAAAACATCAAACTAAAATCTTTGTTACAAAACCTGAATGAAAACACATTTAAAAGGATTTCAAGTTATTTCAAACTGTGTGTGTGTGTGTTCCTCTAACAGGAGGAGACTCTCCCTCCTACACTGAACACAGAGACACTGAGGAACCGAATGACCACAACCGAAATCCAGCATAAAGAGGTTCAGTGAATGTGGTGTTGAAGGTGTGGAGGTGGATCAGTGTGTCAGAGGAGACTCTGTAGAAGGACAGAGTGCCAGCAGGACAGTCCACATACACTGCAACTCTGTGAGAGACGGAGGAGGAGGAGGAGGAGGACGAGGAGGAGGAGGAGGAGGAGTGGAGGTCTATTCTTATCTTATTGTGCCAGACAGAGAAACCAACAACATCAGAGCAGCTCAGACTCCAGGACTGATTATTCCATCCAAACACACAGTCATCAGTGTCTCCTTCCCTTCTGATTCCTCTGTAAGTCACTGATATAAAAACTCCTCCACTCCTCTCGACCTCCCAGTAGCAGCGACCAGTCAGTCCAGGTCTACACAGCAGCTGAGGCTTGCGGTCAAACCTCTCTGGATGATCAGGATGAGGCTGCTCCTCTCTCACTGCTGTCACCTTCCTGTTGTTGTCAGACAGTTTGAGGTTTGTGTTTACTGTGTTTGTGTCCACTGTGAGTTCACAGGCATCTGATGGAGAGAACAAGACACAATACAGCAGCAGTTTATCATCTAACACACCTGATGGCTTCATTTGTTGCTTCATTAACAGACTGACTGTTCATTAGATCAAAACTTCACACTGACTCATCTTGTTGGATCTTCTATCAAACTGAGAGCTGAATGCAGATGCACAAGACTGAAACTATTTTAACATGTGCTGCCTTGTTTTCATCAATCAAAGTCAACACACACTTACACTTCCTCAGACCAGGTTTCAGCCACTGCTGTCCACCATGTTCCACCCTGGAGGAAGAAACAAAGTCAGAATGAACCTTCAGAAGCTTCCTCATCAATCTTCATCAACCTTCACTCAGATCCACCATGAAGACAAAACAGCTGCATTTAGAAAACACATTTCATACACAGACTCAGTTCAACTTGACATCAAACATTCAGAAGAAAACAACAAGAGAAGAAGAAAAAGCTCAGACAAAAAGGAAACATCCAAAAAGTCAAGAAAAGAAAAGTCAAAAGTACAAAGCTCAAAATATCATTTATAGTGTCCATTTAAAAACTACTCAAGTCAGTGGAGACAGAGGAGGGATCCCTGTTCAGGACGGACAGACAGGAAGTAGATGTGGTGTGGACACAATCCACCAAAATAAGGATTAAGTGTTGAATAAAGTCTCAGATCTTCTCAGCCTGCTAATCAGACCATGAAGGTCCATTTGATTTCTCTTTATTGTTCAGTGTGACATCACGCTCATCATTTCCAGTGGACACAAGCTGTGCCGGAGGTGCAGTTAACGTTATCCATGTGGATCCAAGAAATCTGCTGGTTTAAGAGTTGTTGTTTCTGAAAGTCCACGTCTAACAAGCTGAACAGCTGCAAACATCTCAGGGTTCATCCTGGAGCAGAAGATCACTGATGGATGGAGAACATTTAGAGTCCTGTTGTCCTGAAACTGGCTGCAAACACACGAGTGGAAACCAGATGCAGCACAGCACCACATGGAAGAGAGGCTCCCAAAACACAAAGCGACTGACAGGAAGGTACACGGATTGTCAGGACTGAACTTTGAACCTCTTGATTCTGTTTCATGGTTCATCAACACTTTATATTATTTCATTCTTATATCCTCTTTGACTGTATTTGTCACACAGACTGTGTGTGGTGGTCAGTAAATGATGGACAGCAGATCCTGGTGTGATATTAGTGAGGAGGTCAGTCTCAGTGGGGACAGGGACTCTCAGCACATCAGTTACTGTCTTCACTGTTATCAGCAGTGCTGCTGGTCCACACTGTGAACCAACAGTCCTCAGCTTGTCACTGTGACAGACAAACTGTGTGTGAGCTCTTGTTGTCTGGTCATACCTGAGAGTGTCCAGTCTCCAGTGGGGATCCTCCAGTCCAGCAGACAGCAGCTCCACTCCTGAGTCTCCTGGATGATTGTAGCTCAGGTCCAGCTCTCTCAGATGGGAGGGGTTGGATCTCAGAGCTGAGGCCAGAGAAGTACAGCCTCTCTGTGTGATCATACAGCCAGACAACCTGGAGACAAACACACACACCGAAATATCTGTATGCATAACCTAAAGATGTCATTAACAGAATTACATCTGTCTCTCATTGTTTATCAGTAAATTCAGTAGATTCTGCACAAAAAACCCTACAGATTCAGAGCATCATCAGTGACATCATCCAAAAGCTAAATCCTGACCTGAGAGTTTCCAGCTGACAGTTTAGACTCTTCAGTCCAGCAGACAGCAGCTTCACTCCTGAATCCTGCAGGTCGTTGTTACTCAGGTCCAGCTCTCTCAGACTAGAGGACTGGGAGCTGAGAACTGAGGACAGAGCTTCACAGCTTCTCTCTGACAGATTACAGCCACTCAGCCTGAACAACAAGTACAGTACAGATGAGAGAAATTTCACTGTGAATTGATTTCACTCTTGATTTAACAGAAAAATCTTACCATAACGAACCAAAAATTAACAAACTAAACATATAACAGTTATGCCTAACCATGAAGGGGCTTTTTGATCCTGACCTGAGAATCTCCAGTTGACAGTTTAGACTCTTCAGTCCAGCAGACAGCATCTTCACTCCTGAATCCTGCAGGTGGTTGTTACTCAGGTCCAGCTCTCTCAGACTAGAGGACTGGGAGCTGAGAACTGAGGACAGAGCTTCACAGCTTCTCCCTGACAGATTACAGCCACTCAGTCTGAAGGAGAGTTAGTGATAAAGACAAACTCTGATAAGGTTTCTGATGTGTACAATAGACTTGATGAGTCTTAGTTTTGAGGCAACCAGAAAATGTTTTGGATTTTTATTTGTTACTTTGATGAGATCCGTTAATAAAAGTTAATAAAAATGTTAAAATTCAGCATTTCTGGGATTTAACATTAAATGAACAACAATCTGAGATGGTTAATTTTCTTTCATTTCTGCATTAATCTGTGGAGGTACAACAAAACTGTAGGAACAAATTACAATTTTTCAACTGATCAACTCATCAGCTCGCTGGCTGAACATTTCGACTCTTGTTTGACCAAAACATTCATTATTTGAGAACAACCCGTCACATGTGATCCAGTCAGAATCTGCAGTTCTGTGTTCACTTACAGAGCTTTGTTGGAGGCTTTGACCACTGGCAGCAGCCTCAGAAGAGCCTCCTCTGAAGCAGAGTATTTCTTCAGGTCAAACACGTCCAGATCTTCTTCTGATGACAGTAAGATGAAGACCAGAGCTGACCACTGAGCAGGAGACAGTTCATCTGTGGAGAGACTTCCTGACCTCAGGGACTGTTGGATCTCCTCCACCAGAGAACCATCATTCAGTTCATTCAGACAGTGGAACAGATTGATGCTCCTCTCTGGAGACAGATTCTCACTGAGCTTCTTCTTGATGTACCTGACTGTTTTCTGATTGGTCTGTGAGACACTTCCTGTGTGTTTCATCAGACCTCGTAGGAGAGTCTGATTGGTCTGAAGTGAAAGACCCAGGAGGAAGCGGAGGAACAAGTCCAGGTGTCCATTTGGACTCTGCAAAGCCTCATCCACAGCACTCTGGTACAGATGAGTTTGTTCCTGTTTGTTTCTGATTAGTGGAGACCACCAGGAGGTTGACGGTTGTCCTGACATCAGATTGACACCAGAGTTGTTGAATGTCTGGTGGACATGGAGAGCAGCCAGAAACTCCTGAACACTCAGATGGATGAAGCAGAAGACCTTGTCCTGGTACAGTCCTCTCTCCTCTTTAAAGATCTGGGTGAACACTCCTGAGTACACTGAGGCTGCTCTGATATCGATGCCACAGTCTGTCAGGTCTGATTCATAGAAGATCAGGTTTCCTTTCTGCAGCTGCTCAAAAGCCAGTTTTCCCAGAGACTCAATCATCTTCCTGCTGCCTGGACTCCACTGTGGATCTGTCCCATGTCCTCCATCATACTTGATGTTCTTCACTTTGGACTGAACCACCAGGAAGTGGATGTACATCTCAGTCAGGGTCCTGGGCAGCTCTCCTCCCTCTCTGGTCTTCAACTTATCCTCCAGAACAGTAGCAGTGATCCAGCAGAAGACTGGGATGTGGCACATGATGTGGAGGCTTCGTGATGTCTTGATGTGGGAGATGATTCTGCTGGCCTGCTCCTCATCATCTCTGGATCTCTTCCTGAAGTACTCCTCCTTCTGTGGGTCAGTGAACCCTCTGACCTCTGTCACCATGTCAACACACTCAGGAGGGATCTGATTGGCTGCTGCAGGTCGTGTGGTTATCCAGAGGCGAGCAGAGGGAAGCAGATTCCCCCTGATGAGGTTTGTCAGCAGCACATCCACTGAGGTGGACTCTGTGACATCAGTCAGGATCTCATTGTTGTGGAAGTCCAGAGGAAGTCGACACTCATCCAGACCGTCAAAGATGAACACAACCTGGAACTCTTCAAACCTGCAGATTCCTGCTTCTTTGGTGTCAGTGAAGAAGTCATGAACAAGTTCCACCAAGCTGAACTTCTTCTCCTTCAGCACATTCAGCTCTCTGAAAGTGAATGGAAATGTGAAGTGGACGTCCTGGTTGGCTTTGTCTTCAGCCCAGTCCAGAGTGAACTTCTGTGTTAAGACTGTTTTCCCAATGCCAGCCACTCCCTTTGTCATCACTGTTCTGATTGGTCCATCTCTTCCAGGTGAGGCTTTAAAGATGTCTTCTTGTCTGATTGTTTCTGGTCTTGTGGTTTTCCTGGATGCTGTTTCAATCTGTCTGACCTCATGTTCTTCATTGACCTCTGCAGTCCCTCCCTCTGTGATGTAGAGCTCTGTGTAGATCTGATTCAGGAGGGTCGGGTTTCCTGCTTTAGCAATCCCCTCAAACACACACTCATACTTCTTCTTCAGCTCAGATTGGAGCTGACGTCGACAAACTGCAGCATCAGTTCCTGAATGAAAACACAACAAATCAGTGAGTGGATGTTGGTGTTAATGTGAGAAAAGTGGAGTGTGGAAAATCCTCTTACTGCTGTGCAGACGGTCAGCCAGCTCCTCCTGCTTCATTCTCCTCAGGAAGTGCAGTGTGATCTTCAGAAATGCGTCTCTGCTGCTGCTCCTCTGCTCTTCATCCTCACCATCCAACACCTCCTCATCCTCACTCTGCCTCTCTAAGCTTTCTGGGTAATCTGGACTCAGAAGCTTCTGGAACTTCTTCAGCTCCTTCTTCACAAAAGTGACAACGTTCTCCTCAAGATGCTGGAAATGAATAAAACAAAGATAAAAACTGTGTTGATTTGATTTGGAGCTGAGCTAAAAGTTGTTGTTGGACATTTACACACCATGAATATGGAGTCCAGGTCTGCTGGATTCTGCTGGACAGACTGACCACCGAGAACATCTGACTGTTGCTGCTGAACCCTGTGGAGAAAACAGGACGTATGATGATTACACACATTTTGTTGCTTTTCAAGGATCAGCTGATCCAGTTTTCTGGCACCAATGAGGCCACCTTCAGGTTGGTCTAAGAAGCAGCTCACTGTCACCTGCTGACAAAGTGTTTGGTTGGTCAAACCACGAGTTTCATCCAAATTTCATGGAAAACTGATGTGTTTCTGTGGACTGAATCTCCTGCTTACAGAAAAGTGAAAAAACTCCAGGAAACAAAATGAGTTTGAAAACCGTTGCTGGAATCAGCAGACTGAGAGCACCGAGCAGCTGCCTTACAGTAACTTTGTAATGACAAATCTGGAGCCAGTGGAGTCTGAAAGCTGAGACCACCTGGTAGATCTTTTTGTGGACTGACTTGATAGAAGGAGAAGCTGCAGAACATCAAACTCATCTGCTTTAAACTCTTACCTTCCTTCAGCAGAGTCGTGTCCACCTCTGAAGTCATTAGGTTGAAGCATGGACCAGTCACTCTTCATGGACACACAGCTGGGTCCAGGAGAGTCTGCTGTCTGCTGGTCCACACTGATAGAAACACACAGACAAACTAATGCGCCTCTCAAAGCTTCACTTTGATGGTCAAGCTGGAGACAAAACATTCAAAGCTCTGCCGACTCCTGGAGATGTGAGCATCTCAGTGAAGGTCAGAGAGAGGAAGAGGAGGGAACAGGAGCTCTCCAGGGAGACATGACAAAGGCAGGAGGACAGCAGGACAGGAGGGGACGCTCCTCTGTCTCATGAGGATTTGCAAGCCTTCATGCAGGACTGAGGGGACAGTTAATATGCTCGTCAGCAAACAGCATTTTGACTTCAGTGTGAATGTGATGACGACACACTGGAAGCCTCCCTTTGCTTTCTGATGTGGACTCTAACTGACCCTGATGTCATGTACCTCAAATGAACAGCCTGAAGGAGTCAACAGTCCAGATGTGCTATTGGCTGATTTCAATTGTTCAGCCCAGCTCTGTAGTGAGAGTGAACAACAAACTGCTCTGAATCTTTGACACTGAAAAAAGCTGCTGGAAAATAAAATCCAACCTCGTCTATTTTGTTCACTTGATGAGTTGATTAGAAGGAACAATCAAAGTGAAGGGACAGCATGTGGGGGGGCAGAACAAATCCATGATGGTCTCTACCTGCTCTCATGCAGCTCCTCAGTAAATATGAAGAAATATGAAGTCAATGAAGAAGAATCTGAAGCAGCCAGGATCACAGGAAGTTATGGGAAAGTTCCTGCTAACTGGGACTGTGTTGACTTACTGAGTCTCTGAAGGAAGTCGTCCTTTAAACGCTATTGGACGAGACATGGACCTGTCACTCTTCATGGACACACAGCTGGGTTCAGGTTCAGGACAGTCTGGTCTCTGCTGCTGCTCGGGGCTTCAACACAACACACACAGAGCTTTGAGTGTGAATAATGATGGTGGAGTGATGTGAGTGCTGAGCTGTGACATGGAGAAGAGTCATGGACAGTTAGAGATCCTCATCTCACCTCTGAGCTTTGGTCTGGCTGTCATGTTCCCCACACAGAGTGGTTTTAGAGGGAGGGACTCCCTCCTCTGTCTCCTCACACTGATTCATAGCAGAGCCCACACCTTCACACAAACACAACAACATGCTGTCAGAGCTCCAACATTCATGACAACAACGTCTCCATCACACAAAAAACAGGAAGTTGAGCTTCACTGTAACATCTCAGAAGTGACGTCCTGAACAGCCTTTTGTCTGCTGGATTCTTCAAGGCTGACAGACTTTGGCTTTTTGTCCTTTTGTTTCACAAAGTTAAAGTGAAGCCCCGTTCAAACTTTAACATCCAAGTGTAGAAACATGAAACCAGTCTGACCAGTTCTGTCAGTCCACTAGCTGGAGCTCATGACCCACACAGCACAGACGGACAGACTGAAGTGCGTCTCTACTCTCATCTTTACGGTAATGAACGTGACTTCTTTGAAGTATTTTCTCCATCACAAACTAACAAACAAACAAAGTGTGACAATAAACAAGCTTTCCCGCTGATTCCTGACTGTTAGCAGCTGTTAGCATCACAGTTGAAGCCGCTTTTCACTCTTTCAAACGTCTTCTGCTAAAAAGCACAAGAGCCGAGCGGTCGGTCGTGTCGGCCGACAGACTCGACTCCTGCCACACATTCAAACACTTTGGACTCTGAGGATCGAGTCAAAGTACCGGAAGGCACAGACAGTCACATAACACGAGTCATTAGAGAACAACAGAGAGAAAAACACACGTTTACCTTTGAGTGCGGAGCCACAAAATAATCTGCGTCAGCAGCTGAGAGAAAGTGAAAGCAACACAAACTTCCTGTTGCGCCTCAGGCGACAGCAGACGGCTTGTCTCGTGACATTTTGGTAACACCGATTTCACAATAAAAGCAACTCGACAAAGTTACATTCAGTCATTAAATTATTTTTTCTTTCAGCCAATCACTCAATAATACATGATCACATGAATATCAGAAATGATTGAATAAATAAATAAATCAAGATAACCAAAATGTAAACAACATAAATATGAATAATAAATATATCATCAAAGTGGTTCTCTGAATTCAAACTTTCTTCCAGTCACAGTCAGTTGAAGTTTAGTTCATAAACAGTTTTGAGTTTAAAAATAATTCAACTTTTTTCTTTGTTAATGAACACGACTGTAATTAATAACATGTTGTATGTCTCAGAGAAACTATGAAACTTGAAGCGGAACTAATGTAGTTTGTCTCCGCGGGGGGTCGGGTTATTATTACCTGCACTCGGGAGACTCACCTTGAGAAAGAGACTTTACTGGCGTCAGTGAAGATGTTTGCTGTCGTCACGTTGCTGCAGTATGACAGAAGATGTGGTTAAGAAGGACTGAAAGACCTGAAGTTCTCTTCCTGCCTCCCCTTGTGTTAACGCGGCCAATGAGGTGCGCTCGTTATGTTTGTTTACGTTCTGTACGTAAGGCTTGAATATGCTAACTTGTTAGCTCATTTGAGACCACAGACTGTGGATCTAACAGCGCCTCTGGGATGAGGACTAAATTCTGTTTCTCAGCTGTGCTTTTCAAAAGTTCCCACTTTGTAAGGTTGTGGAGTTTTGAGTCTTCAACCCACAAGACTTCGACCTGCCAGGTGTCTCACTTGTTGTGTCCATCACCTGTGCTGACAGGCTGACACCAGCAGGGGGAGACATTACATCAGGCCTACATTCAACCAACAGCTGCGACAAGTAGAGAAGAACAATAAAATAATGTTCTGTCATGTCTCAGTCTTCATTTGTGTTTTTACTTGATATGTTTACATCTTCTGTTTAATCTGCGTGATCACATTTTTACTTTTTAACGTTTTAAAATCCTGCTCAAAAACACAAGCTCAGGTGAGAGAATCATCAGCATCAAAACTTAAAGGAATTATTTTGTGTCATCTAACATCATCATTACTGCTTCTTTAACATGTAAAAAAGATTTTAAAGTTGGTTAAGTTGTAGCTCATTTTAACTTCTTAGTTTCATAAAGTATCTTACACTGCGGTCTGGGTGAATACTGGTGAAAACCACTTTCGTTGTAGGCACCAATACAATGACAATAAAGACTTCTGATTCTGCACCTGATTGGCTGCAGGGTGTCCATTAATCCTTGATATTGGACACGACTCAGTGGTTCCAGTCAGGCTGTTCTAACTTAATGCTCCTCAACATTAGAAACAAATGACAAACAATGTAACTATCAACACTGACTGTAGTCCTGCAGTAGCTCATCTCCACCACAGGGTGACGACTGTACCACACAGAACTTCCTCTGTTGGCTGTCAGAGATCACCTCACATCCCACGATCCGTTCAGCTGTCTGCTTCAGACTGAGCCGTCTGCACACATGGACGACCATCCATCCCTCCATTTTCTGTACCCGCTGAGCTGAGTGTACTGGAGACAATCCCACCGCCGAGTCATACCTAAAGTTTGAACTATTTACTGGATTAGTGGACAACGTTTCTATTGCAGCCTTATGAGGTGGGACTGATGGTTCCAAGCATTGGTCAGACCCTCCGGTGCCACCAGGATTTACAGCTTTTGAAAAACTTGTAAAATCCATGAAATCCCCTTCAGTACGCGACCCTTCCAAGTGTCCAAGTTTCAGAAATGAGTGGACTGTGGCAGATTACACCTGACACCTTTGAATGATGCGTTTATTTATAGGCACCTTCCAAGACACTCAGGTCACCTTACATCATTAATCATAAGGGTGGAGGGTTTTTTATAGGAGGCCAAACAGAAGGGAGTTGCAGCAGTCTGAACAGGAGGTGACGAGACTGTGAACAAGAACAGCAGTGGAGTGAAGAGTGAGGGAAGGACGGAGACGGTGGAGGTTACGGAGATGGAAGCAGGAGGACCAGGTGACACTATTGATGTGAATAGAATAGAATAGAACCTTTATTTGTCTGACACCAAACGGTAACAGAAATTTGTCTTCGACAGGACTCAACATCATCACTACACACACACACGAGACATTAAAAGACCTAAGATCACATAAACCTGAACTCAAAACACACACATTGCTACTTTAAAGGACCAATTAGTAAAATCATTATCGGGTTATAGAAATTCCTTTTCTGTTGAGGGCTGTGATTGCAGTTGGAATGAATGATTTTTTATAGATTGCTTTTTTGGCCAGTGGGACTTTGTATCTCCTGCCTGATGGGAGAAGACTGAAGGAATGATGGAGGGGATGAGGGGGTTCCTCTGTGATCAGGGTGGCTTTCCTGATCACAGAGCGCTCATACAGATGGGACAGTGGAGTTTGTGGTGAACCAAGTATTTTTCCAGCTCGATCTGTGATCCGTGAGAGTTTTGTTTTCTGTTTACTGGTGAGGAAGTTGTACCAGGATGTGATAGTAAAGGTGAGAATGGATTCTATAAGTGACCTGTAGACCATGATTAAGATATTTTTCCTGACATTAAAATTCTTTAGCTTCCTGAGAAGATGGAGGTGCAGGAGTGCTTTATTGTAGATTGAGTCTGAGTGCATTTGGAAGGACAGGTGGGTGTCCATCTGTGTCCCCTGATACTTAAAGCACTCCACCTGTTCAAACTGCTCTCCCTGAATAGATAAAGGTTTAAAAAGCTGAGATGTAGTTGCTGCTCTGTCTCTGCCCACACAGCACAACTCCTTTGTCTTTGAAATATTCAGTTCAAATGATTTCTCACTCAAAGTTGTGACCAGTTCATCCACCGCGAGTCGGTACTGAGTGAGAGCCTCCATACTGTCCATGTGGGCCACCAGGGCCATGTCATCAGCATATTTTAAAAGACTCAATCCCTCCCTGCTACAAGTGATGTTATTGGTGTAGACAGACAACAGAATCGTGGATAAAACACAACCTTGTGGGAGCCCTGTGTTTAAAACCAGTTTACTGGACTTGACACCATTTAAAAACACCTGCTGAGGTCTGTCCGTTAAAAGGTCTCTTATCCATGAAATCAATATTGGGTGGATCTGTGAGTTCAGGAGGCAGTGCAGCAGAGTGTCAGGGTTTACAGTGTTAAAAGCTGAGGGAAAATCCAGAAATAAAATCCGAGTGTGTGGTCATGCAGAGTCCATGTTTGCTGCATCAGTGTTTTAAAGAGTCAGACTCACATCCTCTACACCTCGTTTTGCCCTATAGGCAAACTGGAGAGGATCCAGTTTTTTAGACAGCATGTGTGACATTAAATCACACACAACTTTCTTCATATATTTAGACAATACTGATGTGAGGGCCACAGGCCTGAAGTCTTTGTACTACCTCCACAACCATATTTATTTTACTTATCTTATTTTATTTTGTTTTACCTTCTATTTTTTACCTTCTACCTATTACCTTCTATTTAATTTTATCTTATTCTACTATTATATGTTACTTTTTTTACGTTCTATGTATGCACCAATCACCAAGACAAATTGCTAGTAATGTGAAACCTCTTCACTTACATGGCAATAAAGATGATTCTGATTCTGATTTAGTGTCTTTAGCACATGTCTTTTAGGGGACAGGGATTACTGAGGACTTCTTCCACTGATTGGGAACACAACCAGAGTCAATTCAGTTCAATTCAGTTTATTTTTATAGCGCCAATTCACAACAAACGTTACCTCATGACACTTTCCAATTTGAGCAGGTCGAGACCAAACTCTTTAATTAAACTGTAAATAGAGAGAGCCCAACATCCCCCTTGAGGACAGTGGCGAGGAAAAACTGCCTTTTAGAAGGCAGAAACCTCAGAGTAGACCGAGGGCGGCCATCTGCCTTGACCGGTTGGGTTGAGAGAGAGGGAGAGAGAGAGAGAGAGAGGGGGGGGGGGGTGGAAGAGAAGGAGCACACAAGCAGAGATGCATAGCAGCAGTAATAATACCAGAAGTATCGGAATTGTATAATGATAATGACAATGAAGTATACAGAAGGTATTATGGTGATTTTGATAACAATAGTAGTAACAATAATGGTAGTAGCTGTACTGAGTCGTAACAGATTTAAATCAGATTATGATTTATGAACAGTCTGGTGATGACTGCACCCAGCTGTGCAGCCCTTTGAGCATCCTGCTCCTGAACCTGTCAGGACCAGAGGCTTTGTGCAGGTTTACTTTTTGTAAGATGGAGGTCACCAGCTGCTCATCAACAGTAAGGAGTTGATTGTTGGTCTGACTGTTAAAGCTAAAGCCTTCTGATGCTTTGTTTTGATTGTACCTACTGAAGAAGGTGTTCAGTTCTTCTGCAAATGAGGCAGGGTCTGTGCAGCCAGTTGCAACTGGTTTGGTGACATGACCCATCATGATATTTAATCCTTGCCACGCCTCCCTCACATTCCCAGATATTAGTTTCTCCTCTGCTTTTTTCCTATAGTTGTTATTCTGCCTTCCATAAGAAGTCATGCATTATATTGACTTATATTATATATGCATTATATTGACTTATATCAGACTTAGTTTAATTTAGCTGATTTAGCTTAGGAAATACTGCCACCGTGTGGGCGTTATGCGCAACTGCGCTAACTGCGTAAGTTAAGCTTCCTGTTTAGTTTCCTACTCTTGTATTCAGTGAATTGCCACGAGTTTCATTGCTGCATTTACGTTCGACATACACACTGGAGCCTTGGACATTATTTGTCTGTAAGTAGATATTTTGTGTTAGCTTGTGATATAAGGTGGAACTACACTGATTTTGACTGGATTACGTTAGTTTTTCTGGCTCTGGATGTAATGATTGTTATTCATGTTTAGCGGCTAGTCATGCTAGCTCTCGTCACGAACGTGCAGGCTAAAAATAGCTCTTTACTCGGAGCTCTGTCAATAGCATTTCTGTTGAATATAACACACATTTATTACGTGGAATTTATGTATCTTTATTTCTGTATTTTGTTGCAGTTTTACAAAAGTATACAAGTGAATGTACGAGTGACTGAAGATCAGTAAAAACAAGAAAAGAACGCCTTGTTGATTTATTGGGATCTCGACCATTCATTTACATGTTAGCTAGCTGTCTAGTTCTGCAAGCAGACTGGAACGCAGTGCGAGGGCAGCATAGTTGTTTCTGCAAGGGCAGACTGTCTCCTGAACTCCCTCTCCAGTTCTCTGACCTTCTGCTTGTCCCCCTGAAGAAATCTCTTTTCTTCATGTCTTTGGTGAACTATTTTTTATTGTTGGGGTAGATGGTTATTATCGACCGGTTCAGGGTGAACCCCGCCTTTCGCCCATAGCCAGCTGGGATAGGCTCCAGCTCCCCCGCGACCCTGACGGATAAAGCGGTATAGAAAATGGATGGATGGATAGATGTTTATTATTTGGTGGGAGTGACAGTGTCCTCACAGAATGAAATATATGAGCTCAGTACATCTGTCAGTGAATTCAAATCCCTGCCACAGTCACTGAAAAACAAGTCCCAGTCTGTGAGTTTGAAGCAACCCCTGAGTGTGTCGGTTGCTTCACTATTCCAAACTGTAATCATTTTTGTTATTTTCTCCCCTGTTTTTAGCTGTGATCTGTATTTTGGTAGCAGCAGGATGACGTTGTGATCTGACTGGCAGAGAGGGCGGCGTGGCTTTGATACATATGGGTTTGGGATACCTCCATAGCATAGGTCCAATATATTATTCATTCTGGTGAGAGTGGTGACATGTTGTTCCAGATCGGGCAGATGTGACGTGACGTCACAGTGGTTAAAATCCCCTCGGAGAAACACAGGCTGCGCTCCGGTCTGATTGGCAGCTCTGTGGTAGCTGTCGGCTATCTGCTCTGCTGCCATGTTAAAATCCGGTTCTGGGATGTATGCTAAAATCACAGTCAGCTGAGCGAACTCTCAGGGTAAATTATGCGACCTGAAAGACACTGTCAGCAGCTAGTAGTGCTTACAGCTCTCAGTCTCTCTCAATGTAAAGTTTGTGACCCACTTACTGTACAGCTATGCAGAGCCCGCCCCCAAATGATTTCCTGGTTTTCGATGCATCCCTGTCATAGCGAATGATGTTAAAGCCATCCAGTTGCGGGTCTGTGTCCTCGGTAAGCCAGGTCTCAGTGAAAAAGAAGAGGCTGATCTGTCAGTTGTCCTGATCAAATTTTAATAAGGTGGAAAGTTCCTCTGTTTTATTCAGAAGTGATTGCACGTTTGACAGCGCAATTGCAGGTAGCAGTAACTGGCTGCCTCTCCTCCTTAGTTTCCTTAATTTCTTATGCCTCCTCTGGACGCTCTATGTGATAGATGAAGGAGAGAGTGCTGTCAAGGATGACCCCCAGACTTTTTACCTGAGGGGAGGGGGAGATGGAGGAGTCATTGATGGGAATAGAGAAGTTACGGACTTTGTTTAATGTGGATTTTGTGCCTGTCAGAAGAAATTCTGTTTTATTGCTGATTAATTTGAGGAAGTTTGAGGTAAACCAGGAATTTGTTTCAAGGAGGGAATTGGTCAGGGAGGAAGGTGGGAGTGTGGAGTTGGGTTTGGTTGAAAAGTAGAGCAGGGTGTCGTCCGCGTAGCAGTGAAAGTGGATTTGATGTTTGCCGAAAATGTGACCGAGTGGGAGAAGGTAAACGATGAACAACAGTTTTGTACGAGGAGAATGGATCATGAATTGGAGTCAGCAGTGAGGAGGAGGTCATTAGTGATTTTGAAAAGTGCTGTTTCAGGGCTATGGAGGGGACGGAAACCAGACTGGAATTGTTCATATAAATTATTGTTGTTTGAGTTGTTTTTTCACATTCTCATTGGCAGGTTGAGGATTTTTGAATAAGTTTGGTAATTTCATTGACTGAGAGTAGGGTGAATGCTCAGAGTGAATGGGTGGGGACAGATAGGACTGGGGCAGGTGAATTTGGAGCAGAGGTGGGTGTAAGTTGCTGGTGGATATGTTTGATTTTTGAAAAGAAAAATGATACCATAGTATTACAGAAATCAGAGGAGTAAAGGTGAGGAGGAAGTGAATCTGGAGGTTTTGTAATGTTTGTAAGGAGGGACAAAAGGGCTCTGGAGTTTCCGTCATTGAACTAATTAAACCAGAGAAGAAGATGGATTTGACTTTAGAAATGCAGTCTTTGTAGTGGAGAATGTGGTAAGAGTACATGTCCGTGTGCACAGTGAGACCAGTTTTCCTGCAGAGTCTTTCAAGTTGTTGTCCTTTTGCTTTTAACTGTCGAAGAGTGGGAGTGAATCAAGATGCAGAGAGGCTTTGTATGCCTCCTTGACATTAGTGTACAGCTAAGTCCAGAGTTGGATTTTCCCTCGTGCTGCAGTCAACATACTGTTTGAAGGCAGGCAGAGCTTATTCCAGGCTGACATGGTTAAAATCCCCAGAGATTGCCACTAGGCAATGTGATCACAAAGCACTCTATAAATTTTCACTGTTATGCTGACGACACCCAACTGTATTTATCAATGAAGCCAGATGAAAGCAATCAGCTAACACAATTGCAATCCTGTGTTGCAGACATTAAGTCCTGGATGACCCACAACTTTCTTCTGTTGAACTCAGACAAGGTTCTCCTAGTTGATCCAAAACACCTTAGACAATCTTTAGCTAATGATATAGCCTTTCATGACGGACTAGCTCCTGCCTATTGTATTGTAAAGAACCTGGGTGTTAGCTTTGATCAGGGCTTGTCTTTCAACACTCACATAAAGCAAATCTCGAGAACTGCATACTTCCACCTTCATAACATTGCAAAAATCAGACATGTCCTTTCCTTAGATGCTGCTGAGAAGCTCATCCATGCTTTTGTTACCTCCAGGCTGGATTACTGTAACTCTCTTTTGTCAGGATGCCCTAAAAAGTCCCTCAGGACTCAGCAGCTCATTCAGAACTCTGCAGCTCGTGTCCTGACTCAGACTAAGAGGTGTGACCACATTTCACCTGTGCTGGCCTCTCTACATTGGCTTCCAGTAAAATTTAGAATAGAATTTAAGATCCTCCTCCTAACCTACAAAGCCGTGCATGGTCTGGCACCATCATATATCACTGATCTCATTGAACCATATCAGCCCTCTAGGGTGCTGCTTCATTAGATTAAGACTTACTGGTAATACCATGAATCTCCAAATATAAATATGGAGCCTGTCAGGAACTTGGCTAGGCGACACTGGGACTCAAAAGCACGACTCAAATCAGTAGAGCAGAAAACAAGGTTAATTCCAGGCAGAGGTCGGTACACAGAGAGGCAGTCAAACCAGACAAAGGTATCCAAAACGTGAGGCGAAAGACGAGGTCAAAAAACTAGCAGAGATCAAACACAGAGACAGAGTAGACTTAAAACCCTCCTTTCTGACAAAGCCTATAGTTAGGACTGTTCAGGCTCTGCCTGGACCAACCCCTAGTTATGCTGCTATAGGTTTAGATAGCTGGGGGAGATCCTTAGACATCAATCTTTCAGAGCAGGAGGACTCACTCATCATGTCCCATCACCGGTACAGCACTAACTGGTCCTCTCCCCCGGAGCTCTTGTGCTCCATCTTTTCTCAGCACTTCTGGAGCATGTTGCTGGATCCAGAATCTTCTACCCCGCCCTCCTGAGGCCTGGTGCTGCTGCTGGATCCAGAGCCTTCTATGGCCCTGCCTTCTGTACTGATAGTGCTGCTGGATCCAGAACCCTCTCCATGGCCCTGCCCGGATCCTGCTGCTCCTGCTCTGCGCTGTTCTCTCTATCCTCCCTGTCTCTCCTCTCTCCCCCTCCTTTTTCTCTCTATCTCTCCACCAAATGCTGACTCAGTGTGGGGTTTTGCCCTGGGACCTGTTTCTCTCTGATTCTCTTCTTTTTGGTTGTTTTTTTTTTGTTGTTGTTGTTTAAACACCTGTAAAGTGTCTTAAGATAACTGTGTTATGAATTGGCACTTTAAATAAAATTGAATTGAATTGAATTGAAGGGAAGGAATCGGTGCAGAGTCTGAAGTCTGGTGGTCGCAGACTTGATGACATCAACAGCCCATGATGCACTGGTGGCAGGAGGAATGTAGACGACCATCATTATGGGGTTGGAAAATTCTGCAGGCATATAATATGGACGCAGACTTACTGCTACCAGCTCAAAGTCACATGAGGACAGGAAGTGCAAAGACACAAAAGTTACAATAAAACACACTCAAACAAGCACACAATAAAACAGGAAAAGGAAAAATGAGAAAATGTTCCAGATAAACACCAACAGACTAATCAATATTCTAATCAGTGTTTTATTATCTGCAGTACCAGCAGTGCAAACTGACCTGGCAGCAAAGCAGAACAACAATTAAAACATCATCCAAAGTGCCAGCAGTCAGCTGAAGCTCTGAGGAGACAACTGCTGGTCCATCTGCTGGCTCAGAGTGGACAAGGACAAGTTCATTGGATTGGACTCCCTGCTCCTCCACCCTCCACTTTCCCTCTGCTCTCCAAGTGGCCTCTGTGTGACGGATGCTGTTCTGTAGTACCAGGGCCTGAGGGGAAGTGGAGCAACTACAGACACACAGCGACTGACTCCACTGCAACACTACACTTCCTGTTACATCACCCAAAGAATGATGGGAAGTGTAGTGCTAAAAACGTCTCATTCAGCCCAAATTTAAGACAAACAGCAGAAGTGAAGAAGAAAGACAAAATGCATGAAAATGAACATTTTGATGTTTTACAATATGAGTTGATTTTTGACAGAAGTGTCAGAATGTCTCATCAACATGTTTCTTATATCCCTGGAACACTGACACTCACCTCCATCCATTCATATACACAGATTTACTGTGGAAATGACTCTGAAGGATTTCTGACAGCTTTCAACCTTCCCAGGATCAATTACACACCAATAACATCAACATTAATATCAAAGTGATCAGGAAAAAATCTTTAGATGATGTGAGAGTCTGGAACCTGATTTTATTGGATAAACACGCTGATTTATGTGAGAAATCAGTTCAGATTGTAAAGTACAGAAAACATCAAACTAAAATCTTTGTTACAAAACCTGAATGAAAACACATTTAAAAGGATTTCAAGTTATTTCAAACTGTGTGTGTGTGTGTGTTTCTCTAACAGGAGGAGACTCTCCCTCCTACACTGAACTCAGAGACACTGAGGAACCGAATGACCTGAACCCAAATCCAGCATAAAGAGGTTGAGTGAATGTGGTGTTGAAGGTGTGGAGGTGGATCAGTGTGTCAGAGGAGACTCTGTAGAAGGACAGAGTGCCAGCAGGACAGTCCACATACACTGCAACTCTGTGAGAGACAGAGGAGGAGGAGGAGGAGGAGGAGGAGTGGAGGTCTGTTCTTCTGTTATTGTGCCATACAGAGAAACCAACAACATCAGAGCACCTCAGACTCCAGGACTGATTATTCCATCCAAACACACAGTCATCAGTCTTTCCTTTCCTTCTGATTCCTCTGTAAGTCACTGATATCTCAACTCCTCCACTCCACTCGACCTCCCAGTAGCAGCGACCAGTCAGACCAGTTCTACACAGCAGCTGAGGCCAGCAGTCAAACCTCTCTGGATGATCAGGATGAGGCTGCTTCTCTCTCACTGCTGTCACCTTCCTGTTGTTGTCAGACAGTTTGAGGTTTGTGTTTACTGTGTTTGTGTCCACTGTGAGTTCACAGGCCCCTGATGGAGAGAACAAGACACAATACAGCAGCAGTTTATCATCTAACACACCTGATGGCTTCATTTGTTGCTTCATTAACAGACTGACTGTTCATTAGATCAAAACTTCACACTGACTCATCTTGTTGGATCTTCTATCAAACTGACAGCTGAATGCAGATACACAAGCTTTAGACTGAAACTACTTTAACATGTGCTGCATTGTTTTCATCAATCAAAGTCAACACACACTTACACTTCCTCAGACCAGGTTTCAGCCTCTGCTGTCCACCATGTTCCACCCTGGAGGAAGAAACAAAGTCAGAATGAACCTTCAGAAGCTTCCTCATCAATGATCTTCATCAACCTTCACTCAGATCCACCATGAAGACAAAACAGCTGCATTTAGAAAACACATTTCATACACAGACTCAGTTCAACTTGACATCAAACATTCAGAAGAAAACAACAAGAGAAGAAGAAAAAGCTCAGACAAAAAGGAAACATCCAAAAAGTCAAGAAAAGAAAACAGTCAAAGATACAAAGCTCAAAATATCATTTATAGTGTCCATCTAAAAACTACTCAAGTCAGTGGAGACAGAGGAGGGATCCCTGTTCAGGACGGACAGACAGGAAGTAGATGTGGTGTGGACACAATCCACCAAAACAAGGATTAAGTGTTGAATAAAGTCTCAGATCTTCTCAGCCTGCTAATCAGACCATGAAGGTCCATTTGATTTCTCTTCATTGTTCAGTGTGACATCACGCTCATCATTTCCAGTGGACACAAGCTGTGCTGGAGGTGCAGTTAACGTTATCCATGTGGATCCAAGAAATCTGCTGGTTTAAGAGTTGTTGTTTCTGAAAGTCCACGTCTAACAAGCTGAACAGCTGCAAACAGCTCAGGGTTCATCCTGGAGCAGAAGATCACTGATGGATGGAGAACATTTAGAGTCCTGTTGTCCTGAAACTGACTGCAAACACACGAGTGGAAACCAGATGCAGCACAGCACCACATGGAAGAGAGGCTCCCAAAACACAAAGCGACTGACAGGAAGGTACACGGATTGTCAGGACTGAACTTTGAACCTCTTGATTCTGTTTCATGGTTCATCAACACTTTATATTATTTCATTCTTATATCCTCTTTGACTGTATTTGTCACAGACTGTGTGTGGTGGTCAGTAAATGATGGACAGCAGATCCTGGTGTGATATTAGTGAGGAGGTCAGTCTCAGTGGGGACAGGGACTCTCAGCACATCAGTGACTGTCTTCACTGTTATCAGCAGTGCTGCTGGTCCACACTGTGAACCAACAGTCCTCAGCTTGTCACTGTGACAGACAAACTGTGTGTGAGCTCTTGTTGTCTGTTCATACCTGAGAGTGTCCAGTCTCCAGTGTGGATCCTCCAGGCCAGCAGACAGCAGCTTCACTCCTGAGTCTCCTGGATGATTGTAGCTCAGGTCCAGCTCTCTCAGATGGGAGGGGTTGGATCTCAGAGCTGAGGCCAGAGAAGTACAGCCTTCCTGTGTGATCATACAGCCTGACAACCTGGAGACACACATACACACACAGGCAAACATTTTCTGTGTGAATAACCTAAAGTTGTCATCAACAGAATTCAGCTGGAACAACATCTTGCAGTGAGTTGTGACTTCATTGTTTCTCAGTAAATTCAGTAGATTCTGCACAAAAAAACCCTACAGATTCTGAGCATCATCAGTGACATCATCCTGCATTATTTAAACAAACATCTGTTAAACAAAAGTTAAATCCTGACCTGAGACTCTCCAGCTGACAGTGTGGACTCTTCAGTCCAGCAGACAGCAGCTTCACTCCTGAATCCTGCAGGTCGTTGTTACTCAGGTCCAGCTCTCTCAGACTAGAGGACTGGGAGCTGAGAACTGAGGACAGAGCTTTACAGCTTCTCTCTGACAGATTACAGCCACTCAGCCTGAAGGAGAGTTAGTGATAAAGACAAACTCTGATAAGGTTTCTGATGTGTACAATAGACTTGATGAGTCTTAGTTTTGAGGCGACCAAAAAATGTTTTAGATGACTTTTAGTTGGTACGTTGATGAGATCCACCAGCAGTTAATAAAAATTTCAAAATTCAGCATTTCTGGGATTTAACATTAAATGAACAACAATCTGTTACACCTTGTGTTTTGGTTATGTTTTGTCTTTTGATGTCTGGTCTGTGTGTCATGTTTCATGTTTGTCTTGTCATGTGTTTCCATGTATTATGTTCCAGGTTTTTGTCGTGTCCTGTTTTATTTTGAAAGTGTCACTTCCCCTGTGTGGCTCTGTTTCATGTAGCTTTGCTTTTGTTTATCATGATTGCTTTCTCCATCCCTAATGTGTTTCACCCGCCTCTCGTTGTCTTGTCTATTTAGTCCTCGTCTTCCCCGTCACTCTTTGTCAGATTGTTTTTGCTGTCTTCATGCCAGGGTTTTCTTGTTTCACTGTGCCAAGACTTTGCCACAGTTTTTGTTGATCTTTAGCCACAGTAAGTGTGAGCCTGTTTGAGAGTTTTTGTTTATATTAAAGAATTTTTTGACTGCATTAATCTGTGGAGGTACAACAAAACTGTAGGAACAAATTACAATTTTTCAACTGATCAACTCATCAGCTCGCTGGCTGAACATTTGGAGTCTTGTTTGACCAAAACATTCATTACTTGAGAACAACCTGTCACATGTGATCCAGTCAGAATCTGCAGTTCTGTGGTCACTTACAGAGCTTTGTTGGAGGCTTTGACCACTGGCAGCAGCCTCAGAAGAGCCTCCTCTGAAGCAGAGTATTTCTTCAGGTCAAACACGTCCAGATCTTCTTCTGATGACAGTAAGATGAAGACCAGAGCTGACCACTGAGCAGGAGACAGTTCATCTGTGGAGAGACTTCCTGACCTCAGGGACTGTTGGATCTCCTCCACCAGAGAACCATCATTCAGTTCATTCAGACAGTGGAACAGATTGATGCTCCTCTCTGGAGATAGATTCTTACTGATCTTCTTCTTGATGTACCTGACTGTTTCCTGATTGGTCTGTGAGACACTTCCTGTGTGTCTCATCAGACCTCGTAGGAGAGTCTGATTGGTCTGAAGTGAAAGACCCAGGAGGAAGCGGAGGAACAAGTCCAGGTGTCCATTTGGACTCTGCAAAGCCTCATCCACAGCACTCTGGTACAGATGAGTTTGTTCCTGTTTGTTTCTGATTAGTGGAGACCACCTGGAGGTTGACGGTTTTCCTGACATCAGATTGACACCAGAGTTGTTGAATGTCTGGTGGAAATGAAGAGCAGCCAGAAACTCCTGAACACTCAGATGGATGAAGCAGAACACCTTGTCCTGGTACAGTCCTCTCTCCTCTTTAAAGATCTGGGTGAACACTCCTGAGTACACTGAGGCTGCTCTGATATCGATGCCACAGTCTGTCAGGTCTGATTCATAGAAGATCAGGTTTCCTTTCTGCAGCTGCTCAAAAGCCAGTTTTCCCAGAGACTCAATCATCTTCCTGCTGCCTGGACTCCACTGTGGATCTGTCCCATCTCCTCCATCATACTTGATGTTCTTCACTTTGGACTGAGCCACCAGGAAGTGGATGTACATCTCAGTCAGGGTCTTGGGCAGCTCTCCTCCCTCTCTGGTCTTCAACTTATCCTCCAGAACAGTAGCAGTGATCCAGCAGAAGACTGGGATGTGGCACATGATGTGGAGGCTTCGTGATGTCTTGATGTGGGAGATGATTCTGCTGGCCTGCTCCTCATCATCTCTGGATCTCTTCCTGAAGTACTCCTCCTTCTGTGGGTCAGTGAACCCTCTGACCTCTGTCACCATGTCAACACACTCAGGAGGGATCTGATTGGCTGCTGCAGGTCGTGTGGTTATCCAGAGGCGAGCAGAGGGAAGCAGATTCCCCCTGATGAGGTTTGTCAGCAGCACATCCACTGAGGTGGACTCTGTGACATCAGTCAGGATCTCATTGTTGTGGAAGTCCAGAGGAAGTCGACACTCATCCAGACCGTCAAAGATGAACACAACCTGGAACTCTTCAAACCTGCAGATTCCTGCCTCTTTGGTTTCAGTGAAGAAGTCATGAACAAGTTCCACCAAGCTGAACTTTTTCTCTCTCAGCACATTCAGCTCTCTGAAAGTGAATGGAAATGTGAAGTGGACGTCCTGGTTGGCTTTGTCTTCAGCCCAGTCCAGAGTGAACTTCTGTGTTAAGACTGTTTTCCCAATGCCAGCCACTCCCGTTGTCATCACTGTTCTGATTGGTCCATCTCTTCCAGGTGAGGCTTTGAAGATGTCTTCTTGTCTGATTGTTGTTTCTGGTCTTGTGGTTTTCCTGGATGCTGTTTCAATCTGTCTGACCTCATGTTCTTCATTGACCTCTGCAGTCCCTCCCTCTGTGATGTAGAGCTCTGTGTAGATCTGATTCAGGAGGGTCGGGTTTCCTGCTTTAGCAATCCCCTCAAACACACACTCATACTTCTTCTTCAGCTCAGATTGGAGCTGACGTCGACAAACTGCAGCATCTGTTCCTGAATGAAAACACAACAAATCAGTGAGTGGATGTTGGTGTTCATGTGAGAAAAGTGGAGTGTGGAAAATCCTCTTACTGCTGTGCAGACGGTCAGCCAGCTCCTCCTGCTTCATTCTCCTCAGGAAGTGCAGTGTGATCTTCAGAAATGCATCTCTGCTGCTGCTCCTCTGCTCTTCATCCTCACCATCCAACACCTCCTCATCCTCACTCTGCCTCTCTAAGCTTTCTGGGTAATCTGGACTCAGAACCTTCTGGAACTTCTTCAGCTCCTTCTTCACAAAAGTGACAACGTTCTCCTCAAGATGCTGGAAAAGAATAAAACAAAGATAAAAGCTGTGTTGATTTGATTTGGAGCTGAGCTAAAAGTTGTTGTTGGACATTTACACACCATGAATATGGAGTCCAGGTCTGCTGGATTCTGCTGGACAGACTGACCACCGAGAACATCTGACTGTTGCTGCTGAACTCTGTGGAGAAAACAAGACGTATGATGATTACACACATTTTAGCACTTGTTGCTTTTCAAGGATCAGCTGATCCAGTTTTCTGGCACCAATGAGGCCACCTTCAGGTTGGTCTAAGAAGCAGCTCACTGTCACCTGCTAACAAAGTGTTTGGTTGGTCAAACCACGAGTTTCATCCAAATTTCCTGGAAAACTGATGTGTTTCTGTGGACTGAATCTCCTGCTTACAGAAAAGTGAAAAAGCTACAGGAAACAAAATGAGTTTGAAAAAGCTTTGCTGGAATCAGCAGACTGAGACCACCGAGCAGCTGCCTTACAGTAACTTTGTAATGACAAATCTGGAGCCAGTGGAGTCTGAAAGCTGAGACCACCTGGTAGATCTTTTTGTGGACTGACTTGATAGAAGGAGAAGCTGCAGAACATCAAACTCATCTGCTTTAAACTCTTACCTTCCTTCAGCAGAGTCGTGTCCACCTCTAAAGTCAAGAGGTTGACCCATGGACCAGTCACTCTTCATGGACACACAGCTGGGTACAGGAGAGTCTGCTGTCTGCTGGTCCACACTGATAGAAACACACAGACAAACTAATGCGCCTCTCAAAGCTTCACTTTGATGGTCAAGCTGGAGACAAAACATTCAAAGCTCTGCCGACTCCTGGAGATGTGAGCATCTCAGTGAAGGTCAGAGAGAGGAAGAGGAGGGAACAGGAGCTCTCCAGGGAGACATGACAAAGGCAGGAGGACAGCAGGACAGGAGGGTACGCTCCTCTGTCTCATGAGGATTTGCAAGCCTTCATGCAGGACTGAGGGGACAGTTAATGTGCTCGTCAGCAAACAGCATTTTGACTTCAGTGTGAATTTTTTTTTATTTAATTTAACTTTTATTTTCCCAGGAGAATTGACCCATTGAGATTAAAAATCTCTTTTCAAAGGGTGTCCTGGCCAAGTGGCAGCACAAGTTACAAAGTTTAAAATTTCGATTTGATTAAAATAACAAATCAATTAAAACAGGTGCAAATCAGGAAGTCAGTCTCAAGTGTTCTCATCCTGGAATTAAAATCGCTCAATGGAATCAGTTCTTTTAGCTTCATGTCCTTTTGCAGTTTGTTCCATGAGGTGGCAGCAGAGAAAACAAAGGCCCTTTTTCCCTTCTCTGTGCGACGAGGTGGGACAGAGAGCAGCAGTTGATCGTTGGAGCGCAGACCATAAGAGTCAACGTTCCTCAGTGTGATGAGGCTGCAGATGTTGGCGGGTAGTAGTCCAAGTATTGCCTTGTGTATGAAGGTGTACCAGTGAGTCAGTCTCCTGGTAGCGAGTGAGGGCCATTGTACTCTGGAGTATAATTCACAGTGATGGGTCAGAGCCCTACAGTTAGTGATGAACCTCAGGGCAGTATGATAAACAGAGTCAATCTTATTCAAACATTGAGCTGAAGCATTCATATACAGCAGGTCTCCATAGTCTAAAATGGGTGCAAGAGTTGCTGAGACAAGGCGCTTTTTGACATTAAAAGAAAAACAAAATTTATTTCTAAATAAAAAACCCAGTTTCAGTTTAAGTTTCTTGACAAGGTTTTCAATGTGGGCTTTGAATGTGAGGGTGTCATCAAGCAGAATGCCGAGATATTTATACAGATGTACCACCTCAATTTCATTTCCGTCAAGGGTGAACACTGTGGGGATGTTTATCAGTCCTTTTCTTGGCTTTGAGAACAACATTTGCTTAGTCTTTCCAGCATTAAGTACTAATTTTAGCTGTAGAAATTTATACTGGATCTCATTAAAAACCTTCTGCAGTGATTCAACAGCTTTGGTAGGGGATGATCCATAGCAATAGATTATGGTGTCATCGGCATAAAAATGCATATTAGCATCAGACACATTTCGTCCCACGTCATTAATGTACATAATAAATGAAAGGGGACCTAAAACAGAACCTTGTGGCACCCCCTTGTGGACAGTAACAAATTCTGAGCACAAGCCATCGTATTTGATACACTGGGTCCTGCCACTTAGACAATTTGTGAACCAGGAAACTACATGATCTGAGACACCAAAACTGGAAAGCCTTTCCCTGAGAACCGCATGATCGACGGTGTCAAATGCCTTTGACAGGTCAATAAAGAGAGCTGCACAGTACTGTTTTTTATCAAGGGCGACAAGTAAGTCATTGATTACTTTTGTGGCAGCAGTGATAGTACTGTGCTTTTTCCTAAAACCTGATTGCAGCCTTGAGAGAAGGTTATTTGTGTATAAAAAATCTTTAAGTTGCTCACACACCAGTGATTCGAGGATTTTTGACAGGACACACAAATTAGAAATTGGTCTGTAATTGGTTAAAACTGCCGGGTCGCCTCCTTTTAAAATAGGAGTAACAAAGGCTGACTTCCCAACTGAAGGTAGCTCTTTGTTTTCAATGGATAAGTTAAAAAGTGTTGTGATAGGCTGTGCAATAAAATGTGCAGCCATTTTTACAAAGTAAGGCTCTACAAGATCTGGCCTGGGAGGTTTACTATGGTTCAAAGTTTTAAGGGCTTGTGAACTTGCTGCGCGGTAAAAGGTGTAAGTGTAAAAGATTCCCCAGGAAGTGTTTCTGGTGTTATATAGTGGGGCACAGGAACAGTTCTGGGGAAAACCAGGGGTTCTCTCGCCCCTTCACCCTGAGTTTTCTTATGGGAGCATGTTTATTTACAATTCTCTTAAAATTATCTTAAAAAAATGTCCAAGTTAGCTCAACATCTGGCCTATCTGTTCCCATTTGACCAAGGACAAATCATGATGATATGCCTGTACATTAAATTTCTTCATGTTTCTCTTAAAAATAATACGAGGTTTACATTAGGGGATTTTCGCGTCTCTGCAAGATGCAACTATGCAGTGATCACTCAAATCATTGCAGAACACACCCAGGGATGAAATTTTGGTCTATCAGTACGATAAATCTTGTATCCATTTATGTCAACATCGTCATTTGAAATAGACTTTGTCAGCTATGTTTCAGAGATTATCATAATGTCTGCGTCTGTTGATTTAACCCAGATTTTAACCATGTCCAGTTTAGGTAGTAGACTCCGCACATTAAGATGAATAACTTTGAGACCCGACATAGATTTAAAGTCTGCTGGGGTCTGGGTGTATTGCAGTTCAGGTCCAGGGTTTGGGTGTACATTTCCAGATATAAGTAATAGTAGGACAATCAGAAGTCTTTGTTTCACAATACGTTTTGAATCACTATATTTATATGTCGAGGCCAGACAGTTCTTTTGACCAAGCGAAAGAGTGAGATTGTGTAAAGAAAAAACACTTTGAAGTTTAGGTAATACTCAGGAGACATCTACCCAGGGGTTCAAGGCCCGTTCTAAGTAAAACTGTGGCTGATCAGAAACAGTATTGGAATCAGTACCACTATGAATGTCCCTGAAATACAAAACATTGTTATTTATTCTCATCCAATGAATTTTGTTTGGACCCATGTCGCAAACTCCCAGTAAACATATTAGAAATGCCATTTTCATCTGCTTTCTGCACAGCAGCAAAAAAAGTGTGTAGTAGGCCCGAGCTAGTTAGCTAGGTTCAAGGAGGTCTTACCAACCCAGGGTCCAGGTGGTTGCAGCAGGCCCCGACTAGTTTTGCTCGGCCTCAGAGGGATGTTGTAGGCCCAAGTTAGTTAGCTAGTTTGCTCCAGGGAGATCTTATAGGCCAAAACTAGTTAGCTTAGCTGTAGGTGTTGTAGCAGTGGCAGGCCCCAGGCCCAGGATCCCAGCAGGTGCAGCTTGCCCAGCCAGCCAGCCAGCCTGGGCTTCAGGGGGATGCAGCAGGCCCAAGCTAGTTGGCTCGGCCCAGGGTGGGTGCAGGAAACTCAAGGTGGGTGCAGCAGGCCTAAGCCGGCTAGTTCAGGCTGGAAGAAGAAGGCCCAAGCTAGTTGGCTCGCCCCATGTAGAAGAAGCGGGTCCAAGCTGGTTTGCTCAGATCCCAGGAGATGCAATCATGACACGGCCAGGCTAGCTGGGCTAACTACCTCAGCTCCTGGGTGATGTTGATAGATCAGGCAAGTTGACTAGCCGTGGCAGGCCTCCCAGCCCAAGTTCCACATAGATGTAGCAGGCCCAAGCCAGCTAGGGTGTAGCAGCTCAAGCTGCAAGCTAGTTAGCTCAGCTCCAGGAGAACTTAGAGGAGGTAGCAGTGATGGTATGCTTTAAAAAGTCATTAGAGTCTTTAAAAGTCCATAGTTCCGCTAAAAATTGTGGAGTGGTTTCAGTAGAAACAGAGTGCCACTTTGTGAGTTCAGTAAATTCCATTAAAAAGGAGTTAATTCAGAGAGACACCGAGAGAGACACTCAGAGACTACGAGACATGCCGCCATCTTGGATTCTGCCGCCATCGTGAATGTGATGACGACACACTGGAAGCCTCCCTTTGCTTTCTGATGTGGACTCTAACTGACCCTGATGTCATGTACCTCAAATGAACAGCCTGAAGGAGTCAACAGTCCAGATGTGCTATTGGCTGATTTCAATTGTTCAGCCCAGCTCTGTAGTGAGAGTGAACAACAAACTGCTCTGAATCTTTGACACTGAAAAGAGCTGCTGGAAAATAAAATCCAACCTCGTCTATTTTGTTCACTTGATGAGTTGATTAGAAGGAACAATCAAAGTGAAGGGACAGCATGTGGGGGGGCAGAACAAATCCATGATGGTCTCTACCTGCTCTCATGCAGCTCCTCAGTAAATATGAAGAAATATGAAGTCAATGAAGAAGAATCTGAAGCAGCCAGGATCACAGGAAGTTATGGGAAAGTTCCTGCTAACTGGGACTGTGTTGACTTACTGAGTCTTTGAAGGAAGTCGTCCTTTAAACGCTATTGGACGAGTCATGGACCTGTCACTCTTCATGGACATACAGCTGGGTTCAGGTTCAGGACAGTCTGGTCTCTGCTGCTGCTCGGGGCTTCAACACAACACACACAGAGCTTTGAGTGTGAATAATGATGGTGGAGTGATGTGAGTGCTGAGCTGTGACATGGACAAGAGTCATGGACAGTTAGAGATCCTCATCTCACCTGTGAGGTCTGGTCTGGCTGTCATGTTCCCCACACAGAGTGGTTTTAGAGGGAGGGACTCCCTCCTCTGTCTCCTCACACTGATTCATAGCAGAGCCCACACCTTCACACAAACACAACAACATGCTGTCAGAGCTCCAACATTCATGACAACAACGTCTCCATCACACGTTACAAGATTTCTGCTGCTGTCCTGCTGGTGGACGTCCTGCTGTGTTTTCTGTGTTGTGGCTGTTGGATTCAGTTCCCCCTCAGAGTACATGAACTTGGATTCAGTATCACATCCTGAGCTGAGCTGACATTTAGCTGCAGGAAGTCACCCCCAACGTGAGGAGAGAACAGTGGAAACCAAAGCAGAACCGCCTTCAGTTCCTGTGGTGGAAAAGTCTGAACCTCAGTGATGGTCAGCATGAAGCTTGTAGCTGCAACAGCTTCTCCATCATTCATACAGTGAACATCACTGGGTGGAACTGGAGTCAACATGAGGACATGAATTCATCTGACTGAAACATCATCACATCTTTGTCCTAAAACAGAAAAGAGCTTCCACTTTGGAGCTTTTGTTCTCCACCTCGACATTTCTCATTCTTCATTACGTCCACTCAGACTCCACATTTTTGATCGATTTTCTGTCCAACTTGTAATCTCAGCCCCTCAGATTCAGTGGAAACATCATCAGGAATGTGCAACACAAAGTTTGTGTTTATAGTTCAGTTCCTGAGTTTAGAGCCTGTGGCTCCATAACTATAAAGAAATAAGAAAGTCTTCATATTTGCTTTCTTCTTCATATTTTTATTGTCTTGTGAAGCAGAAACTCCAGCTGAAAGCCCTGACTGAAGTTCTCTGCTGTCTTCTCTTGGACTGATAGTCCTGTCCCACCACAGCAACACAAACCATATTAGCATTTCTTGGCTCCAGTAACTGTCAGGCTTTTAGTTTGTGGACAGACTTCCTGTTTTATTTTGGTTGCCCTCACTTCCTTTTCGTGTTCATTCTTGGTTTCTTTACTCCCTATGATTACTTATTGTTTTCACCTGTGTCTCGTTTGCTCCTCCCCTCATGTGTATTTAAGCCAGTCTCTCCCAGTGTGTCTTTGTTAGATTGTCTTCTTCCCTGTAAGTAACTCTCTGGCGTTTTCTGTATTGTTTCCTCGTGCACCAACCCTGTTTGTTTCCTCGACCCGTTTTTGCCTCGTGATTTTGTACTTTTGCCCCGCTGACTGCCTTTTTGTGTACCGAATCCGGACTGTTAATAAACCGCCTCTCTACACCTGTCAGTCTCTGGTCTGCTCTGTGGGTCCTGTTGTCTGTCTGACCCTGACAGTACAATCTAACCAAACCATGGACCCCGCAGATTCAGAGGCTGTCCGCGAAGCACTGAGAAATCAGGGCCAGTGGCTTCGTATGCATGAAGAACAAATGGCTTCTTTGAGACAGGAAGTAACCGAGTCAAGCAAGCGCCAGGAGGCGGCATTTACTATGTTATCTGCCCAGCTAAGCCAGCTGAAGGTCGACCAGCATCTAGGAGAATCTACAACACCCTCCAGCGAGCATGCGGCTGCATCTCCTGAAATGACTCATTTACAGCTGTCTAGACCTGAGAGGTTTTCTGGTGAGTCTGGTGACTGCAGGCCGTTTATTACCCAGTGCGAGCTACATTTTGAGTTTCATGCAGCAGCTTTTCCCTCTGATCGCAGCAAGATAGCCTACATGATTTCTTTCATGTCGGGTCGAGCCAAGGCCTGGGCTACAGCGGAATGGAACCGCCGTTCGGCCATCTGTACTTCCCTGCCACTATTTTTAAAGACTCTTACACTGATTTTTCAGACTGTTGCTCCGGGTCGAGAGGCCGCCAAGGCCTTGGTTTCCATGCGCCAAGGCAGGCGGAGTGTTATGGACTATGCCATTTCCTTCAGAACATTAGCAGCAGAGAGTGGATGGAACCAACCAGCTTTGGTGGATGCCTTTTTTAATGGGCTTTCAGAGCAGGTTAAAGACTTTCTGACTCCTCTTGACCTGCCTTCTGAGCTTGATGCGCTAGTGTCCCTAGCTTCTAAGATCGACAAGAGATTACGGGAGCGTGACCGGTCCAGGAACTACCCTTCTTGGAGGTCCTCACCCGGACGCATTCCGGCTCCAGAGCTCACGACCAACACCAGAACTGACACGGAGGAACCTATGCAGATTGGACGCACTCGGCTTACTCCTGAAGAACGCCTACGAAGACGCAACGAGGGTCGATGCATCTACTGCGCTCAGATGGGTCACTTCCTGGAGAATTGTCCCATTCGCCGCAGCACTTCCTCCCGTCCAACATCTGTGCTGGTATGTGCCTCCCCTAGTAAGAACAGATCTTGCCGACAGTTCTCTCACGTCACACTCTCCTCTGAATCTCTGTCTCTCCCCCTTACTGTTCTCATTGACTCTGGTGCTGATGCTAGTCTCATCGATGTAGACTTGGCTAGGAAACTTAACCTCTCGTTTGTCCCTCTAGACACCCCCGTACCTGCCACTGCCCTAGATGGCCATGTGATGTATCTGGTTACCCACTGCACCTCTCCTGTGACACTGATTTTTCCCGACTCTCACACAGAACAGATAACTTTCCACCTTTTTGAGGCACCGCAACATCCACTTGTGCTAGGTTTTCCTTGGCTAACTCTGCACAACCCCCACATTGACTGGGTCTCTGGCAAGGTTCTGTCATGGGGAGGTAACTGTAAGACGCAGTGTTTTGCAGGTCCTCCCATTTCCAGTCTGGAGGGGGTTTTCACCTCACCCGAGGAGGTGGACGAAGAGGAGTTTCCTGATCTGTCCTCAGTTCCATCCTGCTACCTGGACCTTAAGCAGGTATTTAACAAAACTAAAGCCACTACACTTCCCCCTCACCGACCTTATGATTGTTCCATAGACTTACTTCCTGGTACCTCGCCCCCCCGTGGCCGCTTGTACTCACTGTCGGGACCAGAGCATAAAGCCATGGAGGAGTACATCGGAGCTGCTCTTAAGGCCGGGATTATCCGGCCTTCTTCATCTCCTGCTGGAGCAGGGTTTTTCTTTGTGGGGAAGAAGGACAAGACCCTCCGACCCTGCATTGACTATCGTGGACTCAACGACATTACCGTAAAGAACAGGTATCCCCTTCCACTCATTTCCTCTGGATTTGAACTCCTTCAGGGAGCCAAGGTATTTACTAAATTGGATCTACGCAATGCTTACCACCTGGTCCGCATCAGGGAGGGGGATGAGTGGAAGACTGCTTTTAACACTCCCACAGGACATTATGAGTATCTGGTAATGCCTTTTGGACTCACCAATGCCCCTGCTGTGTTTCAGGCACTGGTGAATGATGTTCTTCGTGAGTATTTGAATAAGTTTGTTTTTGTCTATTTAGATGACATCCTGATCTTCTCTTCTGATATGGAGACTCACGAGAATCATGTCCGGCAGGTGCTGCAACAGCTATTATGTAATCAACTGTTTGTCAAAGCTGAGAAATGTGAATTTCATGTGCCTACTGTGTCTTTTTTGGGGTTTGTGGTGTCTGAGGGGAGGGTCAGCATGGATCCCATGAAGGTACAGGCAGTACAAGATTGGCCCACACCCACATCCAGAAGAGAGGTCCAACGGTTTTTGGGGTTTGCAAACTTTTATAGGAAGTTTATTCGGAACTTCAGTCTCGTTGCTTCCCCGCTGCATGCTTTAACCTCCTCCAAGGTGCAGTTTCGCTGGTCCCTCCAGGCAGAGTCAGCCTTTCAAAGACTCAAGAGCAGCTTTATCGTCGCCCCTGTGTTGATTCTTCCTGACCCTAAACGGCAGTTCGTGGTGGAGGTGGACGCCTCTGATTTGGGTGCAGGGGCAGTGCTCTCTCAGCGGTCCGAACAGGACGACAAGCTCCACCCTTGTGCCTTTTTGTCCCGCAGGTTTTCGCCTTCGGAGAGGAACTATGATGTCGGAGACCGTGAACTGCTGGCCATTAAGCTGGCTTTGGAGGAGTGGAGGCATTGGCTGGAGGGGGCCGAGCATCCTTTCCTGGTCTGGACGGACCACAAGAACATTGAGTACATCAGGACAGCCAAAAGACTTAACCCTCGACAAGCCAGGTGGGCCCTTTTCTTCTCCCGATTTAATTTCTCTATTTCATATCGCCCTGGCTCTAAGAACATTAAACCCGATGCCCTGTCTAGACTATTTAAGGGTGAAAGCGTTCCCAAGGAAACAGAGACAATAATCCCTGAGACGTTGGTTGTAGGTAGCATCACCTGGGAGATTGAGGAGCGGGTCAACAGGGCCAATCAAGGGATTCAGGTTCCTCCGGAGGTACCACCCAACAAATTATTTGTCACCCCCGAACTGCGGGGCCCTGTGATTACTTGGGCTCATACATCTCTGATATCTTGTCATCCTGGTTTCCGCAGAACTCTGACCCGGGTGCGAGAGAGGTTTTGGTGGCCTGGTATGAGGAATGATGTACGCGACTATGTGGCAGCCTGCACAACCTGTGAGCAGAACAAAAGCAAGAACGCCCCCAGTGCTGGACTTCTCCAGCCCCTCCCTGTGCCTCAGCGGCCCTGGTCGGACATTTCCCTGGACTTTGTGACCGGCCTACCACCCTCTGAGGGTAACACTATTGTACTCACAGTGGTAGACCGTTTTTCCAAGATGGTCCGGTTCATACCATTACCTAGCATTCCTTCTGCCAAAGAAACGGCAGAGGTGCTAATGTCTCATGTCTGTCGAGTCTTTGGATTTCCCAGGAATGTCCTGTCTGACCGGGGCCCGCAGTTTGTGGCTCAGTTCTGGAGGGCGTTCTGCCAACTCCTGGGTGCCACAGTTAGTCTGACCTCAGGCCACCATCCTCAAACCAATGGGCAGACGGAGCGGTTAAACCAGGAGCTGGAGAAAGGGCTCCGCTGCCTGGCTTCCCAGAATCCCACATCTTGGAGCAAGTACGTCATGTGGGTGGAATATGCTCACAATACACTCCCCAGCACTTCCGTGGGCATGTCTCCGTTCCAGTGTGTTTTTGGGTACCAGCCGCCTCTGTTTCCTGCACTGGAGAGGGAGGTCTCTGTTCCTTCTGCTCTTGCCTTGGTCCGCCGTTGCCGTCGGATTTGGGCTCAGGCTCGTCTGAACCTCCTCCGGGCTTCCCAGAGCCACAAAAGGTTTGCGGACAGGAGGAGGAGATGTGCACCAGCTTATCAAGCCGGACAACGGGTGTGGTTATCCACTAAACACCTACCTCTTAAGGTGGAGTCCCGTAAGTTGGCCCCTCGTTTTGTTGGACCATTCCCTGTGTCAGAAGTTATTAACCCTGTGTCTGTGAGACTCAAACTTCCCAGGTCTCTTCGTGTGAACCCCACATTTCATGTTAGTGAGGTCCAGCCTGTCAGGACCAGCCCGTTGGTCCCACCTACCAGACCCCCTCCTCCCGCCCGGATCGTCGATGGGGGCCCAGTCTACACGGTTCGGAAGCTGTTGGCTTTTCGCCCCCGGGGGAGGGGTCGTCAGTACCTCGTGGACTGGGAGGGTTACGGACCAGAGGAGAGGTCTTGGGTCTCCTCCCGGAACATCTTGGACCCAGACCTCATACGGGAGTTTGAACGTGACCACCCGCATGATCCTGGGCCTTCTGGAGCCGGCCGTTGAGGGGGGGGTACTGTCAGGCTTTTAGTTTGTGGACAGACTTCCTGTTTTATTTTGGTTGCCCTCACTTCCTTTTCGTGTTCATTCTTGGTTTCTTTACTCCCTATGATTACTTATTGTTTTCACCTGTGTCTCGTTTGCTCCTCCCCTCATGTGTATTTAAGCCAGTCTCTCCCAGTGTGTCTTTGTTAGATTGTCTTCTTCCCTGTAAGTAACTCTCTGGCGTTTTCTGTATTGTTTCCTCGTGCACCAACCCTGTTTGTTTCCTCGACCCGTTTTTGCCTCGTGATTTTGTACTTTTGCCCCGCTGACTGCCTTTTTGTGTACCGAATCCGGACTGTTAATAAACCGCCTCTCTACACCTGTCAGTCTCTGGTCTGCTCTGTGGGTCCTGTTGTCTGTCTGACCCTGACAGTAACTGACTTAGACAGTGTTGAGTGTTAAACCCAGACTGCAGGGTTCAAAGTTTCCCTTCGGAAACCTCTGGGCTTCCACAGACACTCTGGAAGTGTTTCGATTCAGTCTGTGGGTCAGGACTAAAAGGATGCTTTGCTGCTGTTGACGACGGGGGTCCACCAGTTAAAAGATTCACACTTCTGATAGCAGGAGGTTTGTGACACACACCTGCCAATCAGAAACACCAACCTGACAAACCAAACCCAGGGACCACAACACAAGCCCCGCCTCCTCGAGTGTCTGACATCACAACGTGAACTTTCCTAAATTTGTCTCCTGGTAAAGACAACAAGCAGCAGGAGTTCTTTGATTAACTGCTGGGTGTCGTTTTGTACAGTCAGAGAATAAACAGCTGATCGAGTTTCAATCAAAGATAAAAACCAGTTCAGGCTGTCAGACCAGTTCTGACTGTCCCTCATCTCTCAGCAGTGAAGTCAGCTCAGCTCAAGTTCTGACTTGTTTCCTGGTGCAGATGAAATGTGAATAAACTCAACATGAAAAGGCTCATTTTGGACCAAAAGTCACATCTCATAGACTCATATTAGTGAATTCATTCATGAATATTCAGACCTACAAACAGGAAACAACAGTGTTGTCAGAATGCATCACTGCTCTCATCTACAAGTCTGTTATGTAGCTCCCAACATAACGAGTGACAGCAAACAGTTTCTTCATCAAAGGTGTGTCATGTTACCTGTCGGGTCTCACCTGTTCAGCTCCACATGAGATCAAACACACTTTGTTTCTTCGTCCGCAGACGCCGACAGACGCCGCTGGTGTTCGTCCGACCGACAGCCGTCACATCCTCATACCTTCAAATCCAAATCCAGAAACGTCAGTCTGATGTGAGAGCAGAGAGCCAGTGTGAGCTGCAGTGCTGCCAGTCAGCAGCAGGTGGCAGTGTTACTGAAGGTCTGTCAGTCAGTCTGAACCGCAGCTGGAGACACTGACGGAGCTCCACAAAGTCCAGACTGCAGCAACACTGAAGAAGAAGACAATCAGCTTCATTACTGGATGAGGAGGAACAAACAGTCTGTGAACGACAGTGGATTCACATCAGTGCTTTTACTTTGAAAGGAAAATGTACTTTGGAATACTAATATGTTTAAAAACAGATACTGCAGTACTTTAACTGCAGTCAAACTCACCTTCATGCTGTGAAGACGGGATGAAACTGATGAAACTTTCAGACAACAAATTGACTAAAACTACTAAACACACACATCTCAGTGTTTACGTGACACAACAGGAAGTTGGGCTTCACTGTAACATCTCAGAAATGACGTTCTGAACAGCCTTTTGTCTGCTGGATTCTTCAAGGCTGACAGACTTTGGCTTTTTGTCCTTCTGCTTCTGAACATTTATTAACTTACTGTAAAGTGCACAAAAAGTTAAGCTGTTTTATTTGGTTGTATGTTATTTGTTTGAGAGTAATTTCGCCATGTTTCTGTGGAATTGACTGTTCATTGTGTTTCATTACTGATGGAAGACCGCGAGCTAACGTGTGCTACGGCGTGTTTCCAGACGGAGCATTGTTGTTTCTTTTGTCCACAGCAGATGACAATCCTTCCCCATTGTCCCTTGTTGATGTTGTGATGTGTCTCTTTTTCATGTAGCTTTGCGTTGGTTTATCTTGATTGCTTTCTCGTCCCTTGATGTGTTTCACCTGTGTCTTGTTATGTTGTCTATTTAGTCCTCGTCTTCCCTGTCCCTGTTGTCCGTGTGTTGTCTTGTCTTTTGTCTTCCATGTCAGGACTTTTATTGTCTTGTATAGTAAGTGTGAGCTTTGTCTGAGTTTTGACTGTAATTATTAAAGACTGTAGGCTTGGACCTCTGCCTCGCCTCCCTGCCTCTTTGACTCTGCATCGGGGTTCAGCTCCCTCTGCGTCAGCGACACACTACGTTTTTCACAATAAAAGGGTAACAGTCAGTGGCGGCTGTTGCTGAAATTGATTGGGTGGGCTAACAAATAAATGATAGCCATAGAATTGCAAGTTAAAGTAAATATAACATTCTCATTCTCTCTCTCTTTCAATATATATATTTATATTATATTTATATACTTGTGCACACGTACACGTACACGCACCGTTTGACAAATTTTCACTGGTAGAATGACTACATGACATGCATGACGATGGATCTGAGCTCTTATCATATAGCTACACTGGACCCTGAATAAAACAGCACAACTGTCATTACAGAGACCAGACAGGGTGACTTCTGACCTTTAAACAGTTTACAAACTGGGGTGTACCTCATTTGAAAAGAAGCTCACTCTGACGGCCTTTCTGGGAGGCAAAGAAAGAACGCCAAAGTCTGGCGTTCCGATGAACTCCCGCTCGATAGAGAGCATAGCCAGGGCCTTTAGTCTGTCCTGTTCATTCTACTTCATCCGTTTGAGTGTGCTGAAACACCTCTCTGACTCTGCTGATGTCACCGAGTTGTGATGGCAATTTGTGCCAATTTCAAAGTTTCAGAAAAGGTGGTCTGAAGATTATTTTCAGTCAGCATCCTCAAAAGTGACATAGCAGACTTTGATGCTGCAAACTCCGCACTGCTGCACATCACCATCGGTTCACCCTTCAGTTTCTCTTTCCAGATCATCCCCAAACTTTCACTCGTGATGTTCAGCTGTTTCTGGGGGAATCTGGTCTTCAACGTGGGGAACAGTTCAGGATCAATACGTTCAAAAGACTCCAAGTGTCGAGCCTTCTCAAAGCGAGCCTTCGATTGCTCGATCATCATGTCACAGCAGTGTGCAGCCACTGAAACATTGCTGCACCGCCGAGTCCAGCGTGGTGTTTCGGCAGCAGCTGTATCTGCATGGCTGGTGAGCTTGTCCTTCACTTCAGTTATGGAGCAGGACAAATCGTCCGGGGCCCGTCTGGTTTTAAGAGGATCTGGGTTTCGTTTCTGAAGGATGATGTACAGGATATCAGCTTGCAGGAGAGCTGAATGAAAAAACAACAACAGGAAGTTGACATCCTCTGGCAATGCGCACAGGCCATGAGCTTGCTGGATTGACACACTGTCCCAAAACTGATCGTTCTGGATGTTTTCAAAGCAGTTTTTCAAGGTGTCCTGATGATCAAACGCTGTGTGCACAGTACGGCTTTCAAAGTTCCACCGGGTTTGTCCTGCCGCTGTGATCCTCGCGCCACACACGTCATCCAGGACCATGGCTCTCTTAGGTGACTTGGAGAAAAATGTCGCAAAAGCAGAGATGTTGGCAAAAAATAATCTGACGGGTGTGAGAGGTGAGCAGGCCTGTTGCATAATCAGGTTTAACTGATGGGCACAGCAGTGCACAAAATGTGCACAAGGGAACGTCTCCTTTAACCTGGCTTGCAAGCCAGATGATGAGCCACTCATTACGGCTGCACCATCGTACGTCTGTGCTATTAGTTTGTTTTCCAGTTTATGTGGCTGGAGCTTTTCCTTCAAGAGTTTTTCAAGTCCCACCGCAGTCCTGTCTGCTAACGGGAAAAAGCCGAGAAATCTCTCCACAACGGAGCCTCCTGTGATGTACCGGAGCACAATTACGCACTGGCTCACACATGCCACATCGGTTGTCTCGTCTGCCTGGACAGCCACAAATGGCGCCTTTGATATTTCTTCAGCCACTTTTTGTTCATAAACACAGAACATACAATCAAGCAGCTCATTTTGGCTCGTCTTGGACGTGTATTTGGCAACCTGTGTGTTGTGTGTGGCAAGTGATCCGCTAGCTGGCTGTCTAAAACGAGAAAACTGGTCAACCAGGTCCAGAAACACGCCGGCTGGACTGAAGTTGCAGATTCATCTGATCCCTGCAGAGACAGCTCATGTCCCCCACAAAATTTAATGCAGTCTACAGTCCTGGACAGTGAATGTCTGTTTTTCCTAAGCAGCTCGTTATGTCTCTGTACAGCAATGCGGTGGCCCTCATCAAGCTGACAGGCAACGTTAACTTTTCCCAGCATGGATAGTTTAACGCTGTTCCCAATATGACTTGTGCTGCTTTCATGTTTCCTTACTTTGTCAGACAGATGTTTTAAATCCACGATTCCTTGCTGGGTCCAAGCCGCGTCTCCTCCGAAAAGCAAACGTCGGAGACAGAAAAGCGAATTCTTAGCTACGCTACCTGTTAGCCAGTCCTTTGTTTCAAACCAAGTGACACAAAACTTACGATTTTGTCGTTTATCAGTTTGACTTGTTTGATTATCAATTGGACGATGTGGCCCAATAGTGTCTTAACTTCCAATTTTTATTCACAGGACATTGAAGAAAACGGATTATTAAGAAGATGATCCACCTCATTCATGTTAGCACCCGCCATTTTTCGTCTTCTTTTCTTCTTCTTCTTCTTACAGTGGTGTTGGGCGAAAGAAGTCAGCCCAAATGACAAGTAAATCACGGGGCGTGAAATGACACCTGTCAATCATTTAACCGGCGCCAGCTCGCTGCTGATTAGTCAGAACCGATCAGCCTGTGGGCTACATGAAAACAATAACGTTCTCATCTTTATTCCATAACGCAGGGAGCGCTTAGCCCCACTAGCCCGTTTATACCAGCCGTCACAGGTAGGAGTTCAGTGTGGTAATTCACGTCCTCTTCACAACAGCGCTGATAAAAAACAGATGTAGTAACCAGAGGAGGCCACCAGGGGGAGCAGAGTGTGTGAGCTGTGAAGGAGGCGCGTCACTCCCCGCCCTCAGTGAATACACGCATGAGCGGAGGGAAGTTTGTGTGTGTGCGTCTTTCACACAATATTCCCCTTTTTAGGTACGAGTCCCTCCATGAGAACAGTTCATGTTTGCTTCTGTTTTAGATGAATGTGTGTTCAGGCTCCGGAAGGTGTTTTTAGTTCAGCATGTTTGTTTATTGTGTCGTAATGAAGTCAATAACCTGACGACGATTAAGCTAACCGCTCGTCATGCTAACGTGTCTGTCTGCGTGTAGCTGTAATCTGTAGCCATGTTACTGATATCTCTGTGCCTGAGGCTAAATGTAATTAGTGGCTACCAATGAGATAGAAGCTGAATGTTATTGATTATTGATTCTCTGATTATTGTCAGTGTCAGTGGTTATTATACGAAGTGATCCCTCAGAACAGTTTGATTGGTTGTTTCTGCGGTTGCCAATCACGGCCACTAGAGGGCAGTCGCAGCGTGGACATTGGAAAGTTCTGGAGAGAAACGCGTTTCAGACCGTCGTCTCACTTGTGTCAAGTGTTCCTGTTGTTTCGGGCGTTTCGGTGTGATTTTCCCTCCGTGTGTGCGTTCAGATCTCAGTAAGTATACCCACTGTTTGTTGTTAGTTAGTTGGGTGAAATTGTAGCTTAAAATGGCGATAAGCACGCGAATCGCGGCCGTAATTTTACCGCGACTTATATTATCAGAGCATTATTGTGTTTATTAGTAGTATGTAAATGTATGCCAATGTTGGTGCATTTATTTAAATTATATATAAGATAATGACATGATCATGTGCACCAAAGTGACTTTGTAATTAGTTATGTCCTGAATGAAGTCCATTACACGTCCTGTTTAGGCTAAACTAACATTTTGTGCTTGTTTAGATGTTAGATCATGTAGAAGCAATGTATGTCTGGTTTAAGTTCTTCTTATGTTGTGTGACGGATTGTTTGCTTCTTTTTTCACAGAACCACACACATATACACAACGTGCATTTATTTGTATCTCAATAAATCTTGAAAAGGGACCATGTGGTGATGCCGTCTAATGGATGTCCCCTGGGGGCCACAGCTTTACTCAGAACTCCACATCAGTTAATGTTTACTAGAACATTTGGGTGTCCTGATCCTGATCAAATCGTGACCTTATCAGCTCCAGTGAAGAACTCCACATGCAGCAGATTCCTGCCCCTGCAGAGCGATGCAGCATCCAGCCTGGATGGATAACTGTGCCGTGTCCCTCCCAGCACGACCACAGTTTGCGTTTGTCCCTCAGGAAGCAGCTTACCCGCCAGAGAAACAGTGACCCTCCTGCAGCATGGAGGGACCTTCTGGGAGATACGCCAAGATGACACCTCTCATACCTTCGCCAGCTGACAAGACTGGGGTGCTGTGCTGGGAGCAGGTGCAAAGCATCTCCACTTGTCTGAACCTGTTAGCCCCAGTTCCAAAGCAAACCCGCTTGGCCCTGGCGTAAGCCAGCTCTAGAAACCGTACCAGATGAATGAACCTGCAGACGTGACTTGTTGCTGCCCCTCCAGATCCACCACTGCAACCGGAGTCTGACCTCCCTCCTGAACAGGTGTGAGAGCCCACCTGCTGCTGCGCTCCATAACACAGGAAGAGGACATGTACTGGACCGGATGAGGACAGTGCCTGTCTGCTGCTCCACCTCCTGAAGCAGATGACACATACTGGACACCACCTCCAGCGCCAAACTTGATAACCGAGTGCTTTTATTATGACAAGTAAGATTTGAGAACTGAATATTTTCATCTGAAGCAGAAGAACATCAGTTGTTCTTCAGAGCTAATTTTGCACAATATTTTTGACTCAAAATATTTAATAAAACTGAAGAACTGATGACAACGTTGTTTGTATTCCAGTGAATCAAAGAAGTCATGCAGAGATATTTCATGATTAAAGTCCAAAATGAAATTGTACATGAACGGCAAAAATAAAAACCCAAATCAAACCACAGCCAAGTTTAACTCAAACAATAAATAAAGTCCTGATTTTAGAAATGAGTCATTCATGTGTTGGCGAGCTGCGCTGAGTTCAGATCCAGAGTCCTCAGTGTCACCAAGGTGGCTCTCGTCTCATCTGGCTGCATCGCCATGGTAACATCTGCTGCTGCTTACAAAGACACAAATGAACTGAACAAGGAAGACAGAAATTCACAGCAACCAAAAGAAAAGTGAATGTGTGGTCTTTGCTGGACATCTGAGGCTGAGACACAGACGCACGTCCTCTTCCAATGTGAGACATTCAGTAAATTACATAACATTTACTGAAAGAAGTTCAACTCTGAAATGTCAGGTCTCAAAGAGCCAAACAAGCTGGCAGCATTAAAACCACTGCAAGGAGACAACCTGAGGGACATGCAGTCTAACGTCTGCTGTCAATAAAACTTCTTTGAACTGAAATGTGAGCAGTTGTGCTGTCAGTCCACTAGATGGAGCTCATGATTCACATGTGTCCACAGAGGAGCAGCCAGCTGACTGCACAATCAATAACTGCTTATGGATTGTGTTGAAGAAGATAAAGAATGAATGAATTTTCTGCTGCAGTAAAAAAAAAAGCTTAACATGTTGAAGAATGAACAAATGGAGAAATCTGTCTGCATGTCATCATTCATGTCATCAGAAACTTCATCATGTATGGAAAACGTGTTGTCTCTGAGTTTGACTCTGAATGTTTTCAGTTTCTTTCTGCAGTTTGAGGACGACTCGTCTGCTCAGCTGATTTCTGTACTGATTTCCATGAGAATTCATGTAAACTGGAGGTTGAACCGTGAGCAGAAGCCACAGATCTCCTGTGCAGTATTTTAATAGGCTCCACTGTCATCATTAAAGAGGAGACTGCGTCAATGTGAATCAGCTGTGACAGGATGTGAGTGTTTCTGTAACTTCCTGCACAGACTGAAGGCTGCTGCAAACTGTCCAACTTGATTTTTTCTCTGTGTCCTCTGCTGCTGCCGTCTGCTCTCCTGCTTTCCAGACTTCATCTGGAACGAGCTTAACGAGTATCACAACACTGATTATCAACCTTCTTTGTTGACGCAGCTTCTCTTCACCAGGCTGTGTGTGTTCACATAAAAAGGGCCGCTTGGTGCCTCATTGGACTCCTTCTTCTGCACAAAGTGGACCAATCAGGAGCTGCTGACTTCAGTCCAGAGGAACAGGTTGTTGTAATGAAGAGAGGAAGGCTGTCAGAAAAATCCTCATCATGTAATACAGAAGTTCGTCTGTTGATTTTACCACTCAAAGTGAAATGAAATGTTTTGACTGAATGTTATCTAATATTATCTCTTACCAGGAAATGGGCTGCTTTCATTGTCAACCTCTTTGGCTTCACCAAACAGCTGCTGGGGACAAACGCAGCGAGCACCCAGTTTGCTCAACAGAGGAAGTAAATTGACACTCTAAGGGACCTAATGAGGGATCAAGAGCTCCCACCCCCACCAACAACAACAACTTCAGAGTTTAAGAGGTCATTAAGGCAGCGTACTCAGCCTCTGCCTCAGGCCCTAATGGTGTCCCTGCATCGTTTACAAGGCCTACCTAGAGCTCCCCTGATAGTCGCAGACCAGTGGAGGTAGGTGGAGGGAGTGTGGATCCCCAAAGAAGAAAACTGCAAAAATCTCAGTCAGTTTGAGTCAAACTCAAGGCTGAGTGTTGAAGGAAAAGTGTTCTTCAGCATTGTATCTTGAAGACTGATGGAGTTTTTACTCAAAAATTGGAACATCAACCCCCTCTGTTTAGAGCAGGGGTCTCCAACCTTTTTTCCTCTGAGAGCTACTTTTACTAAACAAAAATGGCTGAGAGCTACTCATGTTTTGTAACATTTATTCTCATTGCTCATTTCGAACAAACTCAATAAGATTTCTTTTCCTGAAACGTCACAAAAATACTATTATCGTTATTATTATTACTACAAGTACAGATATTGTTACTTATTCACTTATTGTTATATATGTCCATGTCATTTTATCACACTTCACAAAACTATTTTCATGCACCAAGACATCTGAAAATGAAATGTTATTGTGGATCACTTACAATTTCTACAAACCAAGAATCAAAAACTTCCCTTTTATGGTCGCTGAATAACGTTTCAGCCACCACGGTTATGGCCTCCTTTACGATCCCACCATTGGTGAACGGCTTTCTGGGCTTCGTTAAAATGTGCGCCACTTTAAACAAAGCCTCTGTTGCTGATTTGGCCTTCTTTGCCGATTTGGTGAACAGAGACTGTTGCCGTTGTGGCGTTGTCTTCAGCTCTGTTATCTTGTCTTTTCGTAGATTGCTACCGGCAGGAAAGTCCCGTGAAAAGTTGCCGTGGACTTGGTGAAATGGCGCTCCACGTTACACCTCTTCCAACCAACACGCTGGCACCACAGATCAGACACACACTTGTCATGAACATTTGTAAAACAAAATTCTGTCTCCCACTCTTAGTGAAAATGGTAGGTTTTAATCCGATTGTTGGTTTGGACACCTGTCGCCATCATAAACTCCTGCTCATCTCACATCACCACTGACTCATCAAGATTGACAGCAGCGCAACTTTTTGATTTACGGCTAGTTGGCAAATAATCATTTTGTGTTGGAAGGGTGTGGGACAAATGTGAGTTTTGATTGGACATAAATTTAACTAGATTTGCTGAGGGACCAATTGACCTTTTGCTAAATGGTCATTGTCCAGTCATACATCCTAGCAACCGTTACTATGTCAACAAGGTCCGAGAAGCTGCGGACCTCCGACAGGCAAAATGGTGAAGTCGGACAGTAGCTACACAGAATTTGTCATCCTCAAGAAGAGGAGAAGAGTCACAGTCCTTGAGACTGTGTTGACACTCCATCGGCGTCAAGAAGCTTGACGGGCTAGGAACAATAACTAAGGGAGGCGGGGCTTTTGTGAAAGGTCAATTAAGTTTTCAAATTTCTGTATGATTCATTGGCCCTTTGGCAAGCTACTTGGAAAGGGGCAACGAGCTACTGGTAGCTCGCGAGCAACGCGTTGGAGACCCCTGGTTTAAAGTGATGGAATTCCTGGAGTTTCCCAGATGTTTGGAGCACAATGGGTTAGTCACACAGCTCATCAGAGAAGCCTGTGACAACAGAAGTGACCTGGTTGTGCTGTGGTTGGACCTGTCCATTGCCTGTGGTAGACATGGAATACAGAGGCCCAGGAACATCCTCCCACTCACATTCAGTGGCCCCACTGAAGAGTTTATGGTTACACACACAACGGAAGCCCTACAGTACAGGGACTCCAATGACCAGAAGGTGTCATCAGCAGGCACTGAGGTGAGGACAGGGCAGAAAAAGCAGTCGAGGTGGCTGAGTCACGGCAAAGGTTCTTGAGAAAGGCCACTACTACTGGCACCAAAATCAGTTACTCAGGGCAGTTGCTGAGAGCGTAACAACTGCCATCTGCTCCAGCAAAAGCCGCCATGCTGTAGTGAAGCTCTCCTTTGTGAAAGCTGGGGAGAAACCCCACCCACAACCAAGAACCGTCACAGGCCTTCTCTCTACAGCCTCCCACTGGCAGCTGCGTGTTGAGCTCTTAACTCTTTGTTAAAAAAGGATTACAAGTTATTTCAAACTGTGTGTGTGTGTGTGTTTCTCTAACAGGAGGAGACTCTCCCTCCTACACTGAACACAGAGACACTGAGGAACCGAATGACCAGAACCCAAATCCAGCATAAAGAGGTTGAGTGAATGTGGTGTTGAAGGTGTGGAGGTGGATCAGTGTGTCAGAGGAGACTCTGTAGAAGGACAGAGTGCCAGCAGGACAGTCCACATACACTGCAACTCTGTGAGAGACAGAGGAGGAGGAGGAGGAGGAGGAGGAGGAGGAGTGGAGGACTGTTCTTCTGTTATTGTGACAGACAGAGAAACCAACAACATCAGAACACCTCAGACTCCAGGACTGATTATTCCATCCAAACACACAGTCATCAGTCTTTCCTTTCCTTCTGATTCCTCTGTAAGTCACTGATATCTCAACTCCTCCACTCCTCTCGACCTCCCAGTAGCAGCGACCAGTCAGACCAGTTCTACACAGCAGCTGTTTCCAATAGTCAAACCTCTCTGGATGATCAGGATGAGGCTGCTTCTCTCTCACTGCTGTCACCTTCCTGTTGTTGTCAGACAGTTTGAGGTTTGTGTTTACTGTGTTTGTGTCCACTGTGAGTTCACAGGCCCCTGATGGAGAGAACAAGACACAATACAGCAGCAGTTTATCATCCAACACACCTGATGGCTTCATTTGTTGCTTCATTAACAGACTGACTGTTCATTAGATCAAAACTTCACACTGACTCATCTTGTTGGATCTTCTATCAAACTGAGAGCTGAATGCAGACACACAAGCTTTAGACTGAAACTACTTTAACATGTGCTGCCTTGTTTTCATCAATCAAAGTCAACACACACTTACACTTCCTCACACCAGGTTTCAGCCTCTGCTGTCCACCATGTTCCACCCTGGAGGAAGAAACAAAGTCAGAATGAACCTTCAGAAGCTTCCTCATCAATGATCTTCATCAACCTTCACTCAGATCCCCCATGAAGACAAAACAGCTGCATTTAGAAAACACATTTCATACACAGACTCAGTTCAACTTGACATCAAACATTCAGAAGAAAACAACAAGAGAAGAAGAAAAAGCTCAGACATAAAGGAAACATCCAAAAAGTCAAGAAAAGAAAAGTCAAAAGTACAAAGCTCAAAATATCATTTATAGTAAATGATGGACAGCAGATCCTGGTGTGATATTAGTGAGGAGGTCAGTCTCAGTGGGGACAGGGACTCTCAGCACATCAGTTACTGTCTTCACTGTTATCAGCAGTGCTGCTGGTCCACACTGTGAACCACCGGTCCTCAGCTTGTCACTGTGACAGACAAACTGTGTGTGAGCTCTTGTTGTCTGTTCATACCTGAGAGTGTCCAGTCTCCAGCGTGGATCCTCCAGTCCAGCAGACAGCAGCTCCACTCCTGAGTCTCCTGGATGATTGTAGCTCAGGTCCAGCTCTCTCAGATGGGAGGGGTTGGATCTCAGAGCTGAGACCAGAGAAGTACAGCCTTCCTGTGTGATCATACAGCCTGACAACCTGGAGACACACATACACAAAAAACACACACACACACACAGGCAAACATTTTCTGTGTGAATAACCTAAAGACGTCATTAACAGAATTACATCTGTCTCTCATTGTCTCATAGTAAAGTAGATTCTGTACAAAAAAACCCTGCAGATTCTGAGGATCATCAGTGACATCATCCTGCATTATTTAAACAAACATCTGTTAAACACAAGCGAAATCCTGACCTGAGAATCTCCAGCTGACAGTGTGGACTCTTCAGTCCAGCAGACAGCAGCTTCACTCCTGAATCCTGCAGGTTGTTGTTACTCAGGTCCAGCTCTCTCAGACTAGAGGACTGGGAGCTGAGAACTGAGGACAGAGCTCCACAGCTTCTCCATGACAGATTACAGCCACTCAGCCTGAAGAAGAGTTAGTGATAAAGACAAACTCTGATAAGGTTTCTGATGTGTACAATAGACTTGATGAGTCTTAGTTTTGAGGCAACCAGAAAATGTTTTGGATGACTTGTATTTTTATTTGGTACATTGATGAGATCCACCAGCAGTTAATAAAATTTCAAAATTCAGCATTTCTGGGAACTAAACATTAAATGAACAACAATCTGAGATGGTAAATTTTCTTTCATTTCTTGGCTGCATTAATCTGTGGAGGTACAACAAAACTGTAGGAACAAATTACAAATTTTCAACTCATCAGCTCGCTGGCTGAACATTTGGAGTCTTGTTTGACCAAAACATTCATTACTTGAGAACAACCCGTCACATGTGATCCAGTCAGAATCTGCAGTTCTGTGGTCACTTACAGAGCTTTGTTGGAGGCTTTGACCACTGGCAGCAGCCTCAGAAGAGCCTCCTCTGAAGCAGAGTATTTCTTCAGGTCAAACACGTCCAGATCTTCTTCTGATGACAGTAAGATGAAGACCAGAGCTGACCACTGAGCAGGAGACAGTTCATCTGTGGAGAGACTTCCTGACCTCAGGTAGCGTTGGATCTCCTCCACCAGAGAACCATCATTCAGTTCATTCAGACAGTGGAACAGATTGATGCTCCTCTCTGGAGACAGATTCTTACTGATCTTCTTCTTGATGTACCTGACTGTTTTCTGATTGGTCTTTGAGACACTTCCTGTGTGTTTCATCAGACCTCGTAGGAGAGTCTGATTTTTCTGAAGTGAAAGTCCCAGGAGGAAGCGGAGGAACAAGTCCAGGTGTCCATTTGGACTCCTTAAGGCCTCATCCACAGCACTCTGGTACAGATGAGTTTGTTCCTGTTTGTTTCTGATCACTTGAGACAACCTGGAGGTTGACGGTTTTCCTGACATCAGATTGACACCAGATTTGTTGAATGTCTGGTAGACATGAAGAGCAGCCAGAAACTCCTGAACACTCAGATGGATGAAGCAGAACACCTTGTCCTGGTACAGTCCTCTCTCCTCTTTAAAGATCTGGGTGAACACTCCTGAGTACACTGAGGCTGCTCTGATATCGATGCCACAGTCTGTCAGGTCTGATTCATAGAAGATCAGGTTTCCTTTCTGCAGCTCCTCAAAAGCCAGTTTTCCCAGAGACTCAATCATCTTCCTGCTGCCTGGATTCCACTGTGGATCTGTCCCATCTCCTCCATCATACTTGATGTTCTTCACTTTGGACTGAACCACCAGGAAGTGGATGTACATCTCAGTCAGGGTCTTGGGCAGCTCTCCTCCCTCTCTGGTCTTCAACACATCCTCCAGAACTGTAGCAGTGATCCAGCAGAAGACTGGGATGTGGCACATGATGTGGAGGCTTCGTGATGTCTTGATGTGGGAGATGATTCTGCTGGCCTGCTGATCATCTCTGGATCTCTTCCTGAAGTACTCCTCCTTCTGTGGGTCAGTGAACCCTCTGACCTCTGTCACCATGTCAACACACTCAGGAGGGATCTGATTGGCTGCTGCAGGTCGTGTGGTTATCCAGAGGCGAGCAGAGGGAAGCAGATTCCCCCTGATGAGGTTTGTCAGCAGCACATCCACTGAGGTGGACTCTGTGACATCAGTCAGGATCTCATTGTTGTGGAAGTCCAGAGGAAGTCGACACTCATCCAAACCGTCAAAGATGAACACAACCTGGAACTCTTCAAACCTGCAGATTCCTGCTTCTTTGGTTTCAGTGAAGAAGTCATGAACAAGTTCCACCAAGCTGAACTTTTTCTCTCTCAGCACATTCAGCTCTCTGAAAGTGAATGGAAATGTGAAGTGGACGTCCTGGTTGGCTTTGTCTTCAGCCCAGTCCAGAGTGAACTTCTGTGTTAAGACTGTTTTCCCAATGCCAGCCACTCCCTTTGTCATCACTGTTCTGATTGGTCCATCTCTTCCAGGTGAGGCTTTGAAGATGTCTTCTTGTCTGATTGTTGTTTCTGGTCTTGTGGTTTTCCTGGATGCTGTTTCAATCTGTCTGACCTCATGTTCTTCATTGACCTCTGCAGTCCCTCCCTCTGTGATGTAGAGCTCTGTGTAGATCTGATTCAGGAGGGTCGGGTTTCCTGCTTTAGCAATCCCCTCAAACACACACTCACACTTCTTCTTCAGCTCAGATTGGAGCTGACGTCGACAAACTGGAGCAACAGTTCCTGAATGAAAACACAACAAATCAGTGAGTGGATGTTGGTGTTAATGTGAGAAAAGTGGAGTGTGGAAAATCCTCTTACTGCTGTGCAGACGGTCAGCCAGTTCCTCCTGCTTCATTCTCCTCAGGAAGTGCAGTGTGATCTTCAGAAATGCGTCTCTGCTGCTGCTCCTCTGCTCTTCATCCTCACCATCCAACACCTCCTCATCCTCACTCTGCCTCTTGAAGCTTTCTGGGTAATCTGGACTCAGAAGCTTCTGGAACTTCTTCAGCTCGTTCTTCACAAAAGTGACAACGTTCTCCTCAAGATGCTGGAAAAGAATAAAACAAAGATAAAAATTGTGTTGATTTGATTTGGAGCTGAGCTAAAAGTTGTTGTTGGACATTTACACACCATGAATATGGAGTCCAGGTCTGCTGGATTCTGCTGGACAGACTGACCACCGAGAACATCTGACTGTTGCTGCTGAACTCTGTGGAGAAAACAGGACGTATGATGATTACACACATTTTAGCACTTGTTGCTTTTCAAGGATCAGCTGATCCAGTTTTCTGGCACCAATGAGGCCACCTTCAGGTTGGTCTAAGAAGCAGCTCACTGTCACCTGCTGACAAAGTGTTTGGTTGGTCAAACCACGAGTTTCATCCAAATTTCCTGGAAAACTGATGTGTTTCTGTGGACTGAATCTCCTGCTTACAGAAAAGTGAAAAAGCTACAGGAAACAAAATGAGTTTGAAAAAGCTTTGCTGGAATCAGCAGACTGAGACCACCGAGCAGCTGCCTTACAGTAACTTTGTAATGACAAATCTGGAGCCAGTGGAGTCTGAAAGCTGAGACCAACTGGTAGATCTTTTTGTGGACTGACTTGATAGAAGGAGAAGCTGCAGAACATCAAACTCATCTGCTTTAAACTCTTACCTTCCTTCAGCAGAGTCGTGTCCACCTCTGAAGTTAAGAGGAGGTTCAAACATGGACCCGTCACTCTTCATGGACACACAGCTGGGTCCAGGAGAGTCTGCTGTCTGCTGGTCCACACTGATAGAAACACACAGACAAACTAATGCGCCTCTCAAAGCTTCACTTTGATGGTCAAGCTGGAGACAAAACATTCAAAGCTCTGCCGACTCCTGGAGATGTGAGCATCTCAGTGAAGGTCAGAGAGAGGAAGAGGAGGGAACAGGAGCTCTCCAGGGAGACATGACAAAGGAAGGAGGACAGCAGGACAGGAGGGGACGCTCCTCTGTCTCATGAGGATTTGCAAGCCTTCATGCAGGACTGAGGGGACAGTTAATGTGCTCGTCAGCAAACAGCATTTTGACTTCAGTGTGAATGTGATGACGACACACTGGAAGCCTCCCTTTGCTTTCTGATGTGGACTCTAACTGACCCTGATGTCATGTACCTCAAATGAACAGCCTGAAGGAGTCAACAGTCCAGATGTGCTATTGGCTGATTTCAATTGTTCAGCCCAGCTCTGTAGTGAGAGTGAACAACAAACTGCTCTGAATCTTTGACACTGAAAAAAGCTGCTGGAAAATAAAATCCAACCTCGTCTACTTTGTTCACTTGATGAGTTGATTAGAAGGAACAATCAAACTGAAGAAGAATCTGAAACAGCCAGGATCACAGGAAGTTATGGGAAAGTTCCTGCTAACTGGGACTGTGTTGACTTACTGAGTCTCTGAAGGAAGTTGTCCTTTAAAATATATTGGTGCAATCATGGACCAGTCACTCTTCATGGACACACAGCTGGGTTCAGGTTCAGGTTCAGGACAGTCTGGTCTCTGCTGCTGCTCGGGGCTTCAACACAACACACACAGAGCTTTGAGTGTGAATAATGATGGTGGAGTGATGTGAGTGCTGAGCTGTGACATGGAGAAGAGTCATGGACAGTTAGAGATCCTCATCTCACCTCTGAGCTTTGGTCTGGCTGTCAGGTTCCCCACACAGAGTGGTTTTAGAGGGAGGGACTCCCTCCTCTGTCTCCTCACACTGATTCATAGCAGAGCCCACACCTTCACACAAACACAACAACATGCTGTCAGAGCTCCAACATTCATGACAACAACGTCTCCATCACACGTTACAAGATTTCTGCTGCTGTCCTGCTGGTGGACGTCCTGCTGTGGCTGTTGGATTCAGTTCCCCCTCAGAGTACATGAACTTGGATTCAGTATCACATCCTGAGCTGAGCTGACATTTAGCTGCAGGAAGTCGCCCCCAACGTGAGGAGAGAACAGTGGAAACCAAAGCAGAACCGCCTTCAGTTCCTGTGGTGGAAAAGTCTGAACCTCAGTGATGGTCAGCATGAAGCTTGTAGCTGCAACAACTTCTCCATCATTCACACAGTTAACATCACTGGGTGGAACTGGAGTCAACATGAGGACATGAATTCATCTGACTGAAACATCATCACATCTTTGTTCTAAAACAGAAAAGAGCTTCCACTTTGGGGCTTCGATACTCTGGAGTTTTTGTTCTCCTCTTCCACCTCTACAAGTCTTCATTACATCCACTCAGACTCCACATTTTTGATCGATTTTCTGTCCAACTTGTAATCTCAGCCCCTCAGATTCAGTGGAAACATCATCAGGAATGTGCAACACAAAGTTTGGGTTTATAGTTCAGTTCCTGAGTTTAGTGCCTGTGGCTCCATGACGATAAAGAAATAAGAAAGTCTTCATATTTGCTTTGTTCATCATATTTTTATTGTCTTGTGAAGCAGAAACTCCAGCTGAAAGCCCTGACTGAAGTTCTCTGCTGTCTTATCTTGGACTGATAGTCCTGTCCCACCACAGCAACACAAACCATATTAGCGTTTCCTGGCTCCAGTAACTGACAGACGGTGGCGAGTGTTAAACCCAGACTGCAGGGTTCAAAGTTTCCCATCAGAAACCTCAGGTCTTCCTCACAGACACTCTGGAAGTCTTTGGATTCAGTCTGTGGGTCAGGACTAAAAGGACGCTTTGCTGCTGTTGACGACGGGGGTCCACCAGTTAAAAGATTCACACTTCTGATACCAGGAGGTTTGTGACACACACCTGCCAATCAGAAACACCAACCTGACAAACCAAACCCAGGGACCACAACACAAGCCCCGCCTCCTCGAGTGTCTGACATCACAACGTGAACTTTCCTAAATTTGTCTCCTGGTAAAGACAACAAGCAGCAGAAGTTCTTTGATTCACTGCTGGGTGTCGTTTTGTACAGTCAGAGAATAAACAGCTGATCGAGTTTCAGTCAAAGATAAAAACCAGTTCAGGCTGTCAGACCAGTTCTGACTGTCCCTCATCTCTCAGCAGTGAAGTCAGCTCAGCTCAAGTTCTGACTTGTTTCCTGGTGCAGATGAAATGTGAATAAACTCAACATGAAAAGGCTCATTTTGGACCAAAAGTCACATCTCATAGACACATTAGTGAATTCATTCATGAATATTCACACCTACAAACAGGAAACAACAGTGTTGTCAGAATGCATCACTGCTCTCATCTACAAGTCTGTTATGTAGCTCCCAACATAACGAGTGACAGCAAACAGTTTCTTCATCAAAGGTGTGTCGTGTTACCTGTCAGGGGTCTCACCTGTTCAGCTCCACATGAGATCAAACACACTTTGTTTCTTCGTCCGCAGACGCCGACAGACGCTGCTGGTGTTCGTCCGACTGACAGCCGTCACATCCTCATACCTTCAAATCCAAATCCAGAAACGTCAGTCTGACGTGAGAGCAGAGAGCCAGTGTGAGCTGCAGTGCTGCCAGTCAGCAGCAGGTGGCAGTGTTACTGAAGGTCTGTCAGTCAGTCTGAACCGCAGCTGGAGACACTGACGGAGCTGCACAAAGTCCAGACTGCAGCAACACTGAAGAAGAAGACAATCAGCTTCATTACTGGATGAGGAGGGACAAACAGTCTGTGAACTCATGTGACAAACACAAACTGCATCAGCAAGCACAGAAGAAGAAGAAGAAGAAGAAGAAGAAGAAGATTCTTCATTGTCACGTACACTCAAACTAATAGTTAACTCGTGAAAAAGACGAGTTGAAGTTACTGACTGAAGTGCTGTCAGAAATGTGTTTTTTCAGACAACAAATTGACTAAAACTACTAAACACACACATCTCAGTGTTTACGTGACACAACGGGGTTCAGCTCTCTCTGCGTCAGCGACACACTACGTTTTTCACAATAAAAGGGTAACAGTCAGTGGCGGCTGTTGCTGAAATTGATTGGGTGGGCTAACAAATAAATGATAGCCATAGAATTGCAAGTTAAAGTAAATATAACAATCTCATTCTCTCTGTCTTTCAATATATATATTTATATTATATTTATATACTTGTGCACACGTGCACGTACACACACGCACCGTTTGACAAATTTTCACTGGTAGAATGACTACATGACATGCATGACGATGGATCTGAGCTCTTATCATATAGCTACACTGGACCCTGAATAAAACAGCACAACTGTCATTACAGAGACCAGACAGGGTGACTTCTGACCTTTAAACAGTTTACAAACTGGGGTGTACCTCATTTGAAAAGAAGCTCACTCTGACGGCCTTTCTGGGAGGCAAAGAAAGAACGCCAAAGTCTGGCGTTCCGATGAACTCCCGCTCGATAGAGAGCATAGCCAGGGCCTTTAGTCTGTCCTGTTCATTCTACTTCGAAGAAAAGACTTCATCCGTTTGAGTGTGCTGAAACACCTCTCTGACTCTGCTGATGTCACCGAGTTGTGATGGCAATTTGTGCCAATTTCAAAGTTTCAGAAAAGGTGGTCTGAAGATTATTTTCAGTCAGCATCCTCAAAAGTGACATAGCAGACTTTGATGCTGCAAACTCCGCACTGCTGCACATCACCATCGGTTCACCCTTCAGTTTCTCTTTCCACATCATCCCCAAACTTTCACTCGTGATGTTCAGCTGTTTCTGGGGGAATCTGGTCTTCAACGTGGGGAACAGTTCAGGATCAATACGTTCAAAAGACTCCAAGTGTCGAGCCTTCTCAAAGCGAGCCTTCGATTGCTCGATCATCATGTCACAGCAGTGTGCAGCCACTGAAACATTGCTGCACCGCCGAGTCCAGCGTGGTGTTTCGGCAGCAGCTGTATCTGCATGGCTGGTGAACTTGTCCTTCACTTCAGTTATGGAGCAGGACAAATCGTCCGGGGCCCGTCTGGTTTTAAGAGGATCTGGGTTTCGTTTCTGAAGGATGATGTACAGGATATCAGCTTGCAGGAGAGCTGAATGAAAAAACAACAACAGGAAGTTGACATCCTCTGGCAATGCGCACAGGCCATGAGCTTGCTGGATTGACACACTGTCCCAAAACTGATCGTTCCGGATGTTTTCAAAGCAGTTTTTCAAGGTGTCCTGATGATCAAACGCTGTGTGCACAGTCCGGCTTTCAAAGTTCCACCGGGTTTGTCCTGCCGCTGTGATCCTCGCGCCACACACGTCATCCAGGCTTGCAAGCCAGATGATGAGCCACTCATTACGGCTGCTCCGTCGTACGTCTGTGCTATTAGTTTGTTTTCCAGTTTATGTGGCTGGAGCTTTTCCTTCAAGAGTTTTTCAAGTCCCACCGCAGTCCTGTCTGCTAACGGGAAAAAGCCGAGAAATCTCTCCACAACGGAGCCTCCTGTGATGTACCGGAGCACAATTACGCACCGGCTCACACATGCCACATCGGTTGTCTCGTCTGCCTGGACAGCCACAAATGGCGCCTTTGATATTTCTTCAGCCACTTTTTGTTCATAAACACAGAAACTACAATCAAGCAGCTCATTTTGGCTCGTCTTGGACGTGTATTTGGACGTCGCATGTGTGTTGTGTGTGGCAAGTGATCCGCTAGCTGGCTGTCTAAAACAAGAAAACTGGTCAACCAGGTCCAGAAACACGCCGGCTGGACTGAAGTTGCAGATTCATCTGATCCCTGCAGAGACAGCTCATGTCCCCCACAAAATTTAATGCAGTCTACAGTCCTGGACAGTGAATGTCTGTTTTTCCTAAGCAGCTCGTTATGTCTCTGTACAGCAATGCGGTGGCCCTCATCAAGCTGACAGGCAACGTTAACTTTTCCCAGCATGGATAGTTTAACGCTGTTCCCAATATGACTTGTGCTGCTTTCATGTTTCCTTACTTTGTCAGACAGATGTTTTAAATCCACGATTCCTTGCTGGGTCCAAGCCGCGTCTCCTCCGAAAAGCAAACGTCGGAAACAGAAAAGCGAATTCTTAGCTACGCTACCTGTTAGCCAGTCCTTTGTTTCAAACCAAGTGACACAAAACTTACGATTTTGTCGTTTATCAGTTTGACTTGTTTGATTATCAATTGGACGATGTGGCCCAATAGTGTCTTAACTTCCAATTTTTATTCATAGGACATTGAAGAAAACGGATTATTAAGAAGATGATCCACCTCATTCATGTTAGCACCCGCCATTTTTCGTCTTCTTTTCTTCTTCTTCTTCTTACAGTGGTGTTGGGCGAAAGAAGTCAGCCCAAATGACAAGTAAATCACGGGGCGTGAAATGACACCTGTCAATCATTTAACCGGCGCCAGCTCGCTGCTGATTAGTCAGAACCGATCAGCCTGTGGGCTACATGAAAACAATAACGTTCTCATCTTTATTCCATAACGCAGGGAGCGCTTAGCCCCACTAGCCCGTTTATACCAGCCGTCACAGGTAGGAGTTCAGTGTGGTAATTCACGTCCTCTTCACAACAGCGCTGATAAAAAACAGATGTAGTAACCAGAGGAGGCCACCAGGGGGAGCAGAGTGTGTGAGCTGTGAAGGAGGCGCGTCACTCCCCGCCCTCAGTGAATACACGCATGAGCGGAGGGAAGTTTGTGTGTGTGCGTCTTTCACACAATATTCCCCTTTTTAGGTACGAGTCCCTCCATGAGAACAGTTCATGTTTGCTTCTGTGTTAGATGAATGTGTGTTCAGGCTCCGGAAGGTGTTTTTAGTTCAGCATGTTTGTTTATTGTGTCGTAATGAAGTCAATAACCTGACGACGATTAAGCTAACCGCTCGTCATGCTAACGTGTCTGTCTGCGTGTAGCTGTAATCTGTAGCCATGTTACTGATATCTCTGTGCCTGAGGCTAAATGTAATGAGTGGCTACCAATGAGATAGAAGCTGAATGTTATTGATTATTGATTCTCTGATTATTGTCAGTGTCAGTGGTTATTATACGAAGTGATCCCTCAGAACAGTTTGATTGGTTGTTTCTGCGGTTGCCAATCACGGCCACTAGAGGGCAGTCGCAGCGTGGACATTGGAAAGTTCTGGAGAGAAACGCGTTTCAGACCGTCGTCTCACTTGTGTCAAGTGTTCCTGTTGTTTCGGGCGTTTCGGTGTGATTTTCCCTCCGTGTGTGCGTTCAGATCTCAGTAAGTATACCCACTGTTTGTTGTTAGTTTGTTGGGTGAAATTGTAGCTTAAAATGGCGATAGGCACGCGAATCGCGGCCGTAATTTTACCGCGACTCGCGTGTAATTGTACTAATGGTGGACATGGTTATCAGAGCATTATTGTGTTTATTAGTAATATGTAAATGTATGCCAATGTTGGTACATTTATTTAAATTATATATAAGATAATGACATGATCATGTGCACCAAAGTGACTTTGTAATTAGTTATGTCCTGAATGATGTCCATTACACGTCCTGTTTAGGCTAAACTAACATTTTGTGCTTGTTTAGATGTTAGATGCTCATGTAGAAGCAATGTATGTCTGGTTTAAGTTCTTCTTATGTTGTGTGACGGATTGTTTGCTTCTTTTTTTACAGAACCACACACATATACACAAGTATACCTGACACCCAACGTGCATTTATTTGTATCCCAATAAATCTTGAAAAGGGACCATGTGGTGATGCCGTCTAATGGATGTCCCCTGGGGGCCACAGCTTTATTCAGAACTCCACATCAGTTAATGTTTACTAGAACATTTGGGTGTCCTGATCCTGATCAAATCGTGACCTTATCAGCCCCAGTGAAGAACTCCACATGCAGCAGATTCCTGCCCCTGCAGAGCGATGCAGCATCCAGCCTGGATGGATAACTGTGCTGTGTCCCTCCCAGCATGACCACAGTTTGCGTTTGTCCCTCAGGAAGCAGCTTACCCGCCAGAGAAACAGTGACCCTCCTGCAGCATGGAGGGACCTTCTGGGAGATACGCCAAGATGACACCTCTCACACCTTCGCCAGCTGACAAGACTGGGGTGCTGTGCTGGGAGCAGGTGCAAAGCATCTCCACTTGTCTGAACCTGTTAGCCCCAGTTCCAAAGCAAACCCGCTTGGCCCTGGCGTAAGCCAGCTCCAGAAACCGTACCAGATGAATGAACCTGCAGACGTGACTTGTTGCTGCCCCTCCAGATCCACCACTGCAACCGGAGTCTGACCTCCCTCCTGAACAGGTGTGAGAGCCCACCTGCTGCTGCGCTCCATAACACAGGATGACGGTAAAACTGAAGAACTGATGACAGCTTTGTATTCCAGTGAATCAAAGAAGTCATGCAGTGACATTTCATGATTAAAGTTCAAAAGAAACTTGTACATAAACAGCAAAAATAAAAACCCAAATCAAACTACAGCCAAGTTTAACTCAAACAATAAATAAAGTTCTGATTTTAGAAATGAGTCATTCATGTGTTGGCGAGCTGCGCTGAGTTCAGATCCAGAGTCCTCAGTGTCACCAAGGTGGCTCTCGTGTCATCTGGCTGCTGCTTACAAAGACACAAATGAACTGAACGAGGAAGACAGAAATTCACAGCAACCAAAAGAAAAGTGAATGTGTGGTCTTTGCTGGACATCTGAGGCTGAGACACAGACGCATGTCCTCTTATAATGTGAGACATTCAGTAAATTACATAACATTTACTGAAAGAAGTTCAACTCTGAAATGTCAGGTCTGAAAGAGCCAAACAAGCTGCCAGCATTAAAACCACTGCAAGAAGGAGACAACCTGAGGGACATGCAGTCAAACGTCTGCTGTCAATAAAGCTTCTTTGAACTGAAATGTGAGCAGTTGTGCTGTCATTCCACTAGATGGAGCTCATGACCCACATGTGTCCACAGAGGAGCAGCCAGCTGACTGCACAATCAATAACTGCTTATGGAAAGTGTTGAAGAAGATGAAGAATGAATGAATTTTCTGCTGCAGTTAAAAAAAAAAAGCTTAACATGTTGAAGAATGAACAAATGGAGAAATCTGTCTGCATGTCATCATTCATGTCATCGGAAACTTCATCCTGTATGGAAAACGTGTTGTCTCTGAGTTTGACTCTGAATGTTTTCAGTTTCTTTCTGCAGTTTGAGGACGACTCGTCTGCTCAGCTGATTTCTGTACAGCAGCAAACTGATGGGCTGCTGATTTCCATGAGAATTCATGTAAACTGGAGGTTGAACCGTGAGCAGAAGCCACAGATCTCCTGTGCATCATTTTAATAGGCTCCACTGTCATCATTAAAGAGGAGACTGCGTCAATGTGAATCAGCTGTGACAGGATGTGAGTGTTTCTGTAACTTCCTGCACAGACTGAAGGCTGCTGCAAACTGTCCAACTTGATTTCCAGACTTCATCTGGAACGAGCTTAACGAGTATCACAACACTGATTATCAACCTTCTTTGTTAACGCAGCTTCTCTTCACCAGGCTGTGTGTGTTCACATAAAAAGGGCCGCTTGGTGCCTCATTGGACTCCTTCTTCTGCACAAAGTGGACCAATCAGGAGCTGCTGACTTCAGTCCAGAGGAACAGGTTGTTGTAATGAAGAGAGGAGGGCTGTCAGAAAAATCCTCATCATGTAATACAGAAGTTCATCTGTTGATTTTACCACTCAAAGTGAAATGAAATGTTTTGACTGAATGTTATCTAATATTATCTCTTACCAGGAAATGGGCTGCTTTCATTGTCAACCTCTTTGGCTTCACCAAACAGCTGCTGGGGACAAACACAGCAAGCACCCAGTTTGCTCAACAGAGGAAGTAAACTCAAAAAATCTCAGTCAGTTTCAGTCATTCTCAAGGCTGAGTGTTGAGGGAAAAGTGTTCTCCAGCTTTGTCTTATGAAGGCTGATGGAGTTTTTACTCAACAATTGGAACATCAACCCTTCTGTTTAGAATGATGGGATTCCTGGAGCTCCTGGCTGTTTGGAGCACACTGGGGTAGTCACACAGCTCATAGCACCTAGTTTGCTCAACAGAGGAAGTAAATTGACACTCTAAGGGACCTAATGAGGGATCAAGAGCTCCCACCCCCACCAACAACAACAACTTCAGAGTTTAAGAGGTCATTAAGGCAGCGTACTCTGCCCCAGGCCCTAATGGTGTCCCTGCATCGTTTACAAGGCCTACCTAGAGCTCCCCTGATAGTCGCAGACCAGTGGAGGTAGGTGGAGGGAGTGTGGATCCCCAAAGAAGAAAACTGCAAAAATCTCAGTCAGTTTGAGTCAAACTCAAGGCTGAGTGTTGAAGGAAAAGTGTTCTTCAGCATTGTATCTTGAAGACTGACGGAGTTTTTACTCAAAAATTGGAACATCAACCCCCTCTGTTTAGAGCAGGGGTCTCCAACCTTTTTTCCTCTGAGAGCTACTTTTACTAAACAAAAATGGCTGAGAGCTACTCATGTTTTGTAACATTTATTCTCATTGCTCATTTCGAACAAACAAACTCAATAAGCTTTCTTTTCCTGAAATGTCACAAAAATACTATTATCGTTATTATTATTACTATAAATATTACTATATATAATATATACTACAGATATTGTTACTTATTCACTTATTGTTATATATGTCCATGTCATTTTATCACACAAAACTATTTACATGCACCAAGACATCTGAAAATGAAATGTTATTATGGATCAGTTACAAACCAAGAATCAAAGATTTTACACAACCTTTTCCTTTTAAATCATCAATATATCAGTATATTATAAATGGTGAAATACACATAAAGAACAAAAATTGCATTCACAATAAAATCATTCAGTTCAGTTCAATACTGAGCAGTGAAGGGGTGTGTGTGTGTGTGTGTGTGTGTGTATGTTGGGGGATAATCCTTTATTACTCCCATAACTGGGAAATTACAGTGTTACAGCAGCAAACAGGATATAGAGGGTGCAAAGCCTGCAAGAACAGGGGAAGGATGTGCATTAAAAAAGAATAAATACACAGGAAACAAGTACCTGCAGCTGTACACAGTACAGAAAAGAAAAAGACTCCACCATTGATGAAAGGCTTTTTGTGCTTTGTTAAAATGTGCGCCACTTTAAACAAAGCCTCTGTTGCTGATTTGGCCTTCTTCGCCGATTTGGTAAACAGAGACTGTTGCCGTTGTGTTGTCTTCAGCTCTGTTATCTTGTCTTTTTGTAGATTGCTACTAGCAGGAATGTCCCGTGAAAAGTTGCAGTGGACTTTGGTGAAATGGCGCTCCACATTACACCTTTTACCAACCGACACGCTGGCACCGCAGATCAAACGCACACACTTGTCATTATCGTTTGTAAAACAAAATTCTGTCTCCCACTCTTGGTGAAAATGGTAGGTTTTAATCCGATTGTTGGTTTGTACGCCTGTCGCCATCATAAACTCCTGCTCATCTCACATCACCACTGACTCATCAAGATTGACAGCAGAACAACGTTTTGGTTGACAGCTAATTGGCAAATAATCTTTTGGTGTTGGAAGGGTGTGGGACAAATGTGAGTTTTGATTGGACATAAATTTAAGTAGATTTGCCGAGGGACCAGTTGACCTTTTGCTAAACAGTCATTGTCCAATCATACATCCTAGCAACCGTTACTATGTCAACAAGGTCCGATTGACATAGTAACGGGTGAACACTCCTGAGTACACTGAGGCTGCTCTGATATCGATGCCACAGTCTGTCAGGTCTGATTCATAGAAGATCAGGTTTCCTTTCTGCAGCTGCTCAAAAGAAAAATGGTGAAGTTGGACAGTAGGTATCCAGAATCTGTCATCCTCAAGAAGAGAAAAGTCAGTCCATGAGACTGTGTTGACTCTTCATCTGCATCAAGAAGCTTGACAGGCTAGCAACAGTAACTAAGGGGGACGGGGCTTTTGCGAAATGTCAGTTAAGTTTTCAAATTTATGTATGATTCATTGGTCCTTTGGCGAGCTCCTTGGAAAGGGGCGGCGAACTACTGGTAGCTCGTAAGTGATGTGTTGGTTTAGAGTGATGAAATTCCTGGAGTTCCCGGCTGTTTGGATAGAGATAGATGATAGATAGATACTTCATGAATTCCGAGGGAAATTCAGTGGAGCACACTGGGGTAGTCACACAGCTCATCAGAGAAGCCTGTGACAAATGAAGTGACCTGGTTGTGCTGTGGTTGGACCTGTCCAGTGCCTGTGGTAGACATGGAATACAGAGGCCCAGTAACATCCTCCCACTCACATTCAGTGGCCCCACTGAAGAGTATATGGTTGTGCACACAAGAGAAGCCCTACAGTACAGGGACTCCAATGACCAGAAGGTGTCATCAGCAGGCACTGAGGTGAGGACAGGGCAGAAATGAAGGGCAGAAGCAGTTGAGGTGGCTGAGTCACGGCAAAGGTTCTTGAGAAAGGCCACTACCACTGGCATCACAATCAGGTGCTCAGGGCAGTTGCTGAGAGCGTACCAACTGCCATCTGCTCCAGCAAAAGCCAGTAATGAAGATCTCCTTTGTGAAAGCTGGATAGAAACCCCACCCACAACCAAGAACTGTAACAGGCCTTCTCTACAGCCTCACACTGGCAGCTGTGTGTTGAACTCTTAACTCTTTGTTAAAAAAGCTGGATAAAAACAGATTTAAAAGGATTTCAAGTTAATTCAAACTGTGTGTGTGTGTGTGTGTTCCTCTAACAGGAGGAGACTCTCCCTCCTACACTGAACTCAGAGACACTGAGGAACCGAATGACCACAACCCAAATCCAGCATAAAGAGGTTCAGTGAATGTGGTGTTGAAGGTGTGGAGGTGGATCAGTGTGTCAGAGGAGACTCTGTAGAAGGACAGAGTGCCAGCAGGACAGTCCACATACACTGCAACTCTGTCAGAGACAGAGGAGGAGGGGAGGACTGTTCTTCTTTTATTGTGCCAGACAGAGAAACCATCAACATCAGAGCACCTCAGACTCCAGGACTGAATATTCCCTCCAAAGACACAGTCATTACGGTTTCCTTTCCTTCTGATTCCTCTGTAAGTCACTGATATCTCAACTCTTCCACTCCACTCGACCTCCCAGTAGCAGCGACCAGTCAGACCAGTTCTACACAGCAGCTGAGGCTTGCGGTCAAACCTCTCTGGATGATCAGGATGAGGCTGCTTCTCTCTCACTGCTGTCACCTTCCTGTTGTTGTCAGACAGTTTGAGGTTTGTGTTTACTGTGTTTGTGTCCACTGTGAGTTCACAGGCATCTGATGGAGAGAACAAGACACAATACAGCAGCAGTTTATCATCTAACACACCTGATGGCTTCATTTGTTGCTTCATTAACAGACTGACTGTTCATTAGATCAAAACTTCACACTGACTCATCTTGTTGGATCTTCTATCAAACTGAGAGCTGAATGCAGATACACAAGCTTTAGACTGAAACTACTTTAACATGTGCTGCCTTGTTTTCATCAATCAAAGTCAACACACACTTACACTTCCTCAGACCAGGTTTCAGCCTCTGCTGTCCACCATGTTCCACCCTGGAGGAAGAAACAAAGTCAGAATGAACCTTCAGAAGCTTCCTCATCAATGATCTTCATCAACCTTCACTCAGATCCACCATGAAGACAAAACAGCTGCATTTAGAAAACACATTTCATACACAGACTCAGTTCAACCTGACATCAAACATTCAGATGAAAACAACAAAAGAAGAAAAAGCTCAGACAAAAAGGAAACATCCAAAAAGTCAAGAACAGAAAACAGTCAAAGATACAAAGCTCATAATATCATTTATAGTGTCTGTCTAAAAACTACTCAAGTCAGTGGAGACAGAGGAGGGATCCCTGTTCAGGACGGACAGACAGGAAGTAGATGTGGTGTGGACACAATCCACTAAAACAAGGATTAAGTGTTGAATAAAGTCTCAGATCTTCTCAGCCTGCTAATCAGACCATGAAGGTCCATTTGATTTCTCTTCATTGTTCAGTGTGACATCACGGTCATCATTTCCAGTGGACACAAGCTGTGCTGGAGGTGCAGTTAACGTTATCCATGTGGATCCAAGAAATCTGCTGGTTTAAGAGTTGTTGTTTCTGAAAGTTCACGTCTAACAAGCTGAACAGCTGCAAACATCTCAGGGTTCATCCTGGAGCAGAAGATCACTGATGGATGGAGAACATTTAGAGTCCTGTTGTCCTGAAACTGGCTGAAAACACACGAGTGGAAACCAGATGCAGCACAGCACCACATGGAAGAGAGGCTCCCAAAACACAAAGCGACTGACAGGAAGGTACACGGATTGTCAGGACTGAACTTTGAACCTCTTGATTCTGTTTCATGGTTCATAAACACTTTATATTATTTCATTCTTATATCCTCTTTGACTGTATTTGTCACAGACTGTGTGTGGTGGTCAGTAAATGATGGACAGCAGATCCTGGTGTGATATTAGTGAGGAGGTCAGTCTCAGTGGGGACAGGGACTCTCAGCACATCAGTTACTGTCTTCACTGTTATCAGCAGTGCTGCTGGTCCACACTGTGAACCAACAGTCCTCAGCTTGTCCCTGTGACAGACAAACTGTGTGTGAGCTCTTGTTGTCTGTTCATACCTGAGAGTGTCCAGTCTCCAGTGTGGATCCTCCAGTCCAGCAGACAGCAGCTTCACTCCTGAGTCTCTTGGATGATTGTAGCTCAGGTCCAGCTCTCTCAGATGGGAGGGGTTGGATCTCAGAGCTGAGACCAGAGAAGTACAGCCTCTCTGTGTGATCATACAGCCTGACAACCTGGAGACACACACACACACACACACACACACACACACACACACACACAAACACAGATATCTGTGTGAATAACCTAAAGATGTCATTAACAGAATTAGACCTTGAATTGCTTCATTGTTTCTCAGTAAATTCAGTAGATTCTGCACAAAAAAAACCTACAGATTCTGAGCATCATCAGTGACATCATCCTGCATTATTTAAACAAACATTTGTTAAACAAAAGCTAAATCCTGACCTGAGAGTCTCTAGCTGACAGTTTGGACTCTTCAGTCCAGCAGACAGCAGCCTCACTCCTGAATCCTGCAGGTCGTTGTTACTCAGGTCCAGCTCTCTCAGACTAGAGGACTGGGAGCTGAGAACTGAGGACAGAGCTCCACAGCTTCTCCCTGACAGATTACAGCCACTCAGTCTGAAGGAGAGTTAGTGATAAAGACAAACTCTGATAAGGTTTCTGATGTGTACAATAGACTTGATGAGTCTTGGTTTTGAGGCGACCAAAAAATGTTTTGGATGACTTGTATTTTTATATGGTACTTTGATGAGATCCACCAGCAGTTAATGAAATTTTCAAAATTCAGCATTTCTGGGATTTAACAATAAATGAACAACAATCTGAGAATGTTAATTGTCTTTCATTTCTTGGCTTCATTAATCTGTGGAGGTACAACAAAACTGTAGGAACAAATTACAAATTTTCAACTCATCAACTCATCAGCTCGCTGGCTGAACATTTGGAGTCTTGTTTGACCAAAACATTCATTACTTGAGAACAACCCGTCACATGTGATCCAGTAAGTATCTGCAGTTCTGTGTTCACTTACAGAGCTTTGTTGGAGGCTTTGACCACTGGCAGCAGCCTCAGAAGAGCCTCATCTGAAGCAGAGTATTTCTTCAGGTCAAACACGTCCAGATCTTCTTCTGATGACAGTAAGATGAAGACCAGAGCTGACCACTGAGCAGGAGACAGTTCATCTGTGGAGAGACTTCCTGACCTCAGGGACTGTTGGATCTCCTCCACCAGAGAACCATCATTCAGTTCATTCAGACAGTGGAACAGATTGATGCTCCTCTCTGCAGACAGATTCTCACTGATCCTCTTCTTGATGTACCTGACTGTTTCCTGTTTGTTCTGTGAGACACTTCCTGTGTGTTTGATCAGACCTCGTAGGAGAGTCTGATTGGTCTGAAGTGAAAGACCCAGGAGGAAGCGGAGGAACAAGTCCAGGTGTCCATTTGGACTCTGCAAAGCCTCATCCACAGCACTCTGGTACAGATGAGTTTGTTCCTGTTTGTTTCTGATTAGTGGAGACCAACAGGAGGTTGACGGTTTTTCTGACATCAGATTGACACCAGAGTTGTTGAATGTCTGGTGGACATGAAGAGCAGCCAGAAACTCCTGAACGCTCAGATGGATGAAGCAGAACACCTTGTCCTGGTACAGTCCTCTCTCCTCTTTAAAGATCTGGGTGAACACTCCTGAGTACACTGAGGCTGCTGTGATATCGATGCCACAGTCTGTCAGGTCTGATTCATAGAAGATCAGGTTTCCTTTCTGCAGCTGCTCAAAAGCCAGTTTTCCCAGAGACTCAATCATCTTCCTGCTGTCTGGACTCCACTGTGGATCTGTCCCATCTCCTCCATCATACTTGATGTCCTTCACTTTGGATTGAACCACCAGGAAGTGGATGTACATCTCAGTCAGGGTCTTGGGCAGCTCTCCTCCCTCTCTGGTCTTCAACTTATCCTCCAGAACAGTAGCAGTGATCCAGCAGAAGACTGGGATGTGGCACATGATGTGGAGGCTTCGTGATGTCTTGATGTGGGAGATGATTCTGCTGGCCTGCTCCTCATCTCTGGATCTCTTCCTGAAGTACTCCTCCTTCTGTGGGTCAGTGAACCCTCTGACCTCTGTCACCAGGTCAACACACTCAGGAGGGATCTGATTGGCTGCTGCAGGTCGTGTGGTTATCCAGAGGCGAGCAGAGGGAAGCAGATTCCCCCTGATGAGGTTTGTCAGCAGCACATCCACTGAGGTGGACTCTGTGACATCAGTCAGGATCTCATTGTTGTGGAAGTCCAGAGGAAGTCGACACTCATCCAGACCGTCAAAGATGAACACAACCTGGAACTCTTCAAACCTGCAGATTCCTGCTTCTTTGGTGTCAGTGAAGAAGTCATGAACAAGTTCCACCAAGCTGAACTTTTTCTCTCTCAGCACATTCAGCTCTCTGAAAGTGAATGGAAATGTGAAGTGGACGTCCTGGTTGGCTTCGTCTTCAGCCCAGTCCAGAGTGAACTTCTGTGTTAAGACTGTTTTCCCAATGCCAGCCACTCCCTTTGTCATCACTGTTCTGATTGGTCCATCTCTTCCAGGTGAGGCTTTGAAGATGTCTTCTTGTCTGATTGTTGTTTCTGGTCTTCTGGTTTTCCTGGATGCTGTTTCAATCTGTCTGACCTCATGTTCTTCATTGACCTCTGCAGTCCCTCCCTCTGTGATGTAGAGCTCTGTGTAGATCTGATTCAGGAGGGTCGGGTTTCCTGCTTTAGCAATCCCCTCAAACACACACTCACACTTCTTCTTCAGCTCAGATTGGAGCTGACGTCGACAAACTGCAGCAACAGTTCCTGAATGAAAACACAACAAATCAGTGAGTGGATGTTGGTGTTAATGTGAGAAAAGTGGAGTGTGGAAAATCCTCTTACTGCTGTGCAGACGGTCAGCCAGCTCCCCCTGCTTCATTCTCCTCAGGAAGTGCAGTGTGATCTTCAGAAATGCGTCTCTGCTGCTGCTCCTCTGCTCTTCATCCTCACCATCCAACACCTCCTCATCCTCACTCTGCCTCTCTAAGCTTTCTGGGTAATCTGGACTCAGAACCTTCTGGAACTTCTTCAGCTCGTTCTTCACAAAAGTGACAACGTTCTCCTCAAGATGCTGGAAAAGAATAAAACAAAGATAAAAATTGTGTTGATTTGATTTGGAGCTGAGCTAAAAGTTGTTGTTGGACATTTACACACCATGAATATGGAGTCCAGGTCTGCTGGATTCTGACCACCGAGAACATCTGACTGTTGCTGCTGAACCCTGTGGAGAAAACAGGACGTATGATGATTACACACATTTTAGCACTTGTTGCTTTTCAAGGATCAGCTGATCCAGTTTTCTGGCACCAACGAGGCCACCTTCAGGTTGATCTAAGAAGCAGCTCACTGTCACCTGCTGACAAAGTGTTTGGTTGGTCAAACCACGAGTTTCATCCAAATTTCCTGGAAAACTGATGTGTTTCTGTGGACTGAATCTCCTGCTTACAGAAAAGTGAAAAAGCTACAGGAAACAAAATGAGTTTGAAAAGCTTTGCTGGAATCAGCAGACTGAGACCACCGAGCAGCTGCCTTACAGTAACTTTGTAATGACAAATCTGGAGCCAGTGGAGTCTGAAAGCTGAGACCACCTGGTAGATCTTTTTGTGGACTGACTTGATAGAAGGAGAAGCTGCAGAACATCAAACTCATCTGCTTTAAACTCTTACCTTCCTTCAGCAGAGTCGTGTCCACCTCTGAAGTCATCAGGATTAATCATGGACCCGTCACTCTTCATGGACACACAGCTGGGTCCAGGAGAGTCTGCTGTCTGCTGGTCCACACTGATAGAAACACACAGACAAACTAATGCGCCTCTCAAAGCTTCACTTTGATGGTCAAGCTGGAGACAAAACATTCAAAGCTCTGCCGACTCCTGGAGATGTGAGCATCTCAGTGAAGGTCAGAGAGAGGAAGAGGAGGGAACAGGAGCTCTCCAGGGAGACATGACAAAGGCAGGAGGACAGCAGGACAGGAGGGGACGCTCCTCTGTCTCATGAGGATTTGCAAGCCTTCATGCAGGACTGAGGGGACAGTTAATGTGCTCGTCAGCAAACAGCATTTTGACTTCAGTGTGAATGTGATGACGACACACTGGAAGCCTCCCTTTGCTTTCTGATGTGGACTCTAACTGACCCTGATGTCATGTACCTCAAATGAACAGCCTGAAGGAGTCAACAGTCCAGATGTGCTATTGGCTGATTTCAATTGTTCAGCCCAGCTCTGTAGTGAGAGTGAACAACAAACTGCTCTGAATCTTTGACACTGAAAAAAGCTGCTGGAAAATATCCAACCTTGTCTATTTTGTTCACTTGATAAAAATAATAATAACTTCATGTATGTAGCACTTTTCAAAACTGACAGTTACAAAGTGCTTCACAAAAAATATACAAACTGAAAAGGACAAACAGTGATTAATTAGATAAAATACAGTAAAAGAAGAGATGAGGGCATGTATGACAGTTTCAAACAGAGGTGGGGAGAGGAACGGTCGAATTGTCTTAGCTGTGAGAAACAGGATTGAACAACCTTGGTTACTTGCGTATCAAAGGAGAGCTTGGAGTCGAAGATGACACCAAGTTTGTGGGCCTCAACACAAACATTATTTGACAAGGTGCCAAGACAGGAAGATAGATGGGTAACATTACTGGAGTTGGGGTGGGAGGTGCAATGATGATGATTTCTGATTTAGCGTCGTCTAACTGCAGAAAGTTGCTGGACATCCAGTTTTTGATTTCTGTTAAGCATGATAGGATATGTGTGACACCAGAGCTGCTGGTTGTGTTTGGTACATAGAGTTGAATGTCGTCAGCATAAGATGAAAGATGAAAGTGACATATTTTGTCATTGGAGGGAACTCACTCCAACGAAATTCGTGCTCTGCATTTAACCCACCCAAGTGACGTGCACACACACACAGCAAACCCGGGGCAGTGGGCGACCGCGTGCAGCGCCCGGGGAGCAGTGGGGGTTAGGTACCTTGCTCAAGGGTACCTCAGCCATGGACACCGGTACGGGGAATCGAACCAGCGATCCACCGGTTACGGGTCCAACACCCTAACCGTTGATCAACGACTGACTGAGAGTGGAAATCAATACTGTGACTGCACAGGATATGACTGAGGGGTAACATGTAGACGGTGATGTGTTTAACCACTTAATGAGTTGATAAGAAGGAACAATCAAAGTGAAGGGACAGCATGTGGGGGGGCAGAACAAATCCATGATGGTCTCTACCTGCTCTCATGCAGCTCCTGAGTAAATATGAAGAAATATGAAGTCAATGAAGAAGAATCTGAAGCAGCCAGGATCACAGGAAGTTATGGGAAAGTTCCTGCTAACTGGGACTGTGTTGACTTACTGAGTCTCTGAAGGAAGTCGTCCTTTAAAATATATTGGTGTATCCATGGACCTGTCACTCTTCATGGACACACAGCTGGGTTCAGGTTCAGGACAGTCGGGTCTCTGCTGCTGCTCGGGGCTTCAACACAACACACACAGAGCTTTGAGTGTGAATAATGATGGTGGAGTGATGTGAGTGCTGAGCTGTGACATGGAGAAGAGTCATGGACAGTTAGAGATCCTCATCTCACCTCTGAGCTTTGGTCTGGCTGTCATGTTCCCCACACAGAGTGGTTTTAGAGGGAGGGACTCCCTCCTCTGTCTCCTCACACTGATTCATAGCAGAGCCCACACCTTCACACAAACACAACAACATGCTGTCAGAGCTCCAACATTCATGACAACAACGTCTCCATCACACAAAAAACAGGAAGTTGGGCTTCACTGTAACGTGTCAGAAATGACGTTCTGAACAGCCTTTTGTCTGCTGGATTCTTCAAGGCTTTTTGTCCTTTTGTTTCACAAAGTTAAAGTGAAGCCCCGTTCAAACTTTAACATCCAAGTGTAGAAACATGAAACCAGTCTGGTTCTGTCAGTCCACTAGCTGGAGCTCATGACCCACACAGCACAGACTGAAGTGCGTCTCTACTCTCATCTTTACGGTAATGAACTTGACTTCCTTGACTTCCGTAGTTTCTCCATCACAAAGTAACAAACAAACAAAGTGTGAGAATAAACAAGCTTTCCCGCTGATTCCTGACTGTTAGCAGCTGTTAGCATCACAGTTGAAGCCGCTTTTCACTCTTTCAAACGTCTTCTGCTAAAATGCACAAGAGCCGAGCGGTCGGTCGTGTCGGCCGACAGACTCGACTCCTGCCACACATTCAAACACTTTGGACTCTGAGGATCGAGTCAAAGTACCGGAAGGCACAAACAGTCACATAACACGAGTCATTAGAGAACAACAGAGAGAAAAACACACGTTTACCTTTGAGTGCGGAGCCACTAAATAATCTGCGTCAGCATCTGAGAGAAAGTGAAAGTAACACAAACTTCCTGTTGCGCCTCACCTGAAGGCAGACCAGAGCAGACGGCTTTTCAAGTGCCTCGAGACACTGTGGTAACACCGATTTCACAATAAAAGCAACTCGGCAAAGTTACATTCAGTCATTAAATTATTTTTTCTTTCAGCCAATCACTCAATAATACATGATCACATGAATATCAGAAATGATTGAATAAATAAATAAATCAAGATAATAAAGATAATATCATCAAAGCTGTTCTCTGAATTCAAACTTCCTTCCAGTCACAGTCAGTTGAAGTTTAGCTCATAAACAGTTTTGAGTTTAAAAATAATTCAACTTTTTTCTTTGTTAATGAACATGACTGTAATTAATAACATGTTGTATGTCTCAGAGAAACTATGAAACTTGAAGCGGAACTAATGTAGTTTGTCTCTTGAATATGCTAACTTGTTAGCTCATTTGAGACCACAGACTGTGGATCTAACAGCGCCTCTGGGATGAGGACTAAATTCTGTTTCTCAGCTGTGCTTTTCAAAAGTTCCCACTTTGTAAGGTTGTGGAGTTTTGAGTCTTCAACCCACCAGACTTCGACCTGCCAGGTGTCTCACTTGTTGTGTCCATCACCTGTGCTGACAGGCTGACACCAGCAGGGGGAGACATTACATCAGGCATACATTCAACCAACAGCTGCGACAAGTAGAGAAGAACAATAAAATAATGTTCACGTTCTGTCATGTCTCAGTCTTCATTTGTGTTTTTACTTGATATGTTTACATCTTCTGTTTAATCTGCGTGATCACATTTTTACTTTTTAACGTTTTAAAGTCCTGCTCAAAAACACAAGCTCAGGTGAGAGAATCATCAGCATCAAAACTTAAAGGAATTATTTTGTGTCATCTAACATCATCATTACTGCTTCTTTAACATGTAAAAAAGATTTTAAAGTTGGTTAAGTTGTAGCTGATTTTAACTTCTTAGTTTCATAAAGTATCTTACACTGCGGTCTGGGTGAATACTGGTGAAAACCACTTTCGTTGTAGGCACCAATACAATGACAATAAAGACTTCTGATTCTGCACCTGATTGGCTGCAGGGTGTCCATTAATCCTTGATATTGGACACGACTCAGTGGTTCCAGTCAGGCTGTTCTAACTTAATGCTCCTCAACATTAGAAACAAATGACAAACAATGTAACTATCAACACTGACTGTAGTCCTGCAGTAGCTCATCTCCACCACAGGGTGACGACTGTACCACACAGAACTTCCTCTGTTGGCTGTCAGAGATCACCTCACATCCCACGATCCGTTCAGCTGTCTGCTTCAGACTGAGCCGTCTGCACACATGGACGACCATCCATCCCTCCATTTTCTGTACCCGCTGAGCTGAGTGTACTGGAGACAATCCCACCGCCGAGTCATACCTAAAGTTTGAACTATTTACTGGATTAGTGGACAACGTTTCTATTGCAGCCTTATGAGGTGGGACTGATGGTTCCAAGCGTTAGTCAGACCCTCCGGTGCCACCAGGATTTACAGCATTTGAAAAACTTGTAAAATCCGTGACTGAAGACTGAAGGAATGTTGGAGGGGATGAGGGGGTTCCTCTGTGATCAGGGTGGCTTTCCTGATCACAGAGCGCTCATACAGATGGGACAGTGGAGTTTGTGGTGAACCAAGTATTTTTCCAGCTCGATCTGTGATCCGTGAGAGTTTTGTTTTCTGTTTACTGGTGAGGAAGTTGTACCAGGATGTGATAGTAAAGGTGAGAATGGATTCTATAAGTGACCTGTAGACCATGATTAAGATATTTTTCCTGACATTAAAATTCTTTAGCTTCCTGAGAAGATGGAGGTGCAGGAGTGCTTTATTGTAGATTGAGTCTGAGTGCATTTGGAAGGACAGGTGGGTGTCCATCTGTGTCCCCTGATACTTAAAGCACTCCACCTGTTCAAACTGCTCTCCCTGAATAGATAAAGGTTTAAAAAGCTGAGATGTAGTTGCTTCTCTGTCTCTGCCCACACAGCACAACCTCCTTTGTCTTTGAAATATTCAGTTCAAATGATTTCTCACTCAAAGTTGTGACCAGGTCATCCACCGCGAGTCGGTACTGAGTGAGAGCCTCCATACTGTCCATGTGGGCCACCAGGGCCATGTCATCAGCATATTTTAAAAGACTCAATCCCTCCCAGCTACAAGTGATGTTATTGGTGTAGACAGACAACAGAATCGTGGATAAAACACAACCTTGTGGGAGCCCTGTGTTTAAAACCAGTTTACTGGACTTGACACCATTTAAAAACACCTGCTGAGGTCTGTCCGTTAAAAGGTCTCTTATCCATGAAATCAATATTGGGTGGATCTGTGAGTCCAGGAGGCAGTGCAGCAGAGTGTCAGGGTTTACAGTGTTAAAAGCTGAGGGAAAATCCAGAAATAAAATCCGAGTGTGTGGTCATGCAGAGTCCATGTTTGCTGCATCAGTGTTTTAGAGAGTCAGACTCACATCCTCTACACCTCGTTTTGCCCTATAGGCAAACTGGAGAGGATCCAGTTTTTCGGACAGCATGTGTGACATTAAATCACACACACCTTTCTTCGTACATTTAGACAATACTGATGTGAGGGCCACAGGCCTGAAGTCTTTGTACTACCTCCACAACCATATTTATTTTACTTATCTTATTTTATTTTGTTTTACCTTCTACCTTCTACTTTTTTACCTTCTACCTATTACCTTCTATTTAATTTTATCTTATTCTACTATTATATGTTACTTGTTTTTACGTTCTATGTTTGCACCAATCACCAAGACAAATTGCTAGTAATGTGAAACCTCTTCACTTACATGGCAATAAAGATGATTTTGATTCTGATTTAGTGTCTTTAGCACATGTCTTTTAGGGGATAGGGATTACCGAGGACTCCTTCCACTGATTGGGAACACAACCAGAGTCAATTCAATTCAGTTCAATTCAGTTCAATTCAGTTTATTTTTATAGCGCCAATTCACAACAAACGTTACCTCATGACACTTTCCAATTTGAGCAGGTCGAGACCAAACTCTTTAATTAAACTGTAAATAGAGAGAGCCCAACATCCCCCTTGAGGACAGTGGCGAGGAAAAACTGCCTTTTAGAAGGCAGAAACCTCAGAGTAGACCGAGGGCGGCCATCTGCCTTGACCGGTTGGGTTGAGAGGGGGGGGGGGGGGGGGTGTGACAATAATGGTAGTAGCTGTACTGAGTCGTAACAGATTTAAATCAGATTATGACTAAACAGTAGTAATCGCAGCAGGTTTTGAGCAGGACGACAGGAATCTGCGGGACAAGAAAGCACAAGGACTCCAGGGAAGAAGTTGAGGTAGTAAGTCCAGAAGAAGCTGAAACAATCTGCTGATGACTGCACCCAGCTGTGCAGCCCTTTGAGCATCCTGCTCCTGAACCTGTCAGGACCAGAGGCTTTGTGCGGGTTTACTTTTTGTAAGATGGAGGTCACCAGCTGCTCATCAACAGTAAGGAGTTGATTGTTGGTCTGACTGTTAAAGCTAAAGCCTTCTGATGCTTTGTTTTGATTGTACCTACTGAAGAAGGTGTTCAGTTCTTCTGCAAATGAGGCAGGGTCTGTGCAGCCAGTTGCAACTGGTTTGGTGACATGACCCATCATGATATTTAATCCTTGCCACGCCTCCCTCACATTCCCAGATATTAGTTTCTCCTCTGCTTTTTTCCTATAGTTGTTATTCTGCCTTCCATAAGAAGTCATGCATTATATTGACTTATATTATATATGCATTATATTGACTTATATCAGACTTAGTTTAATTTAGCTGATTTAGCTTAGGAAATACTGCCACCGTGTGGGCGTTATGCGCAACTGCGCTAACTGCGTAAGTTAAGCTTCCTGTTTAGTTTCCTACTCTTGTATTCAGTGAATTGCCACGAGTTTCATTGCTGCATTTACGTTCGACATACACACTGGAGCCTTGGACATTATTTGTCTGTAAGTAGATATTTTGTGTTAGCTTGTGATATAAGGTGGAACTACACTGATTTTGACTGGATTACGTTAGTTTTTCTGGCTCTGGATGTAATGATTGTTATTCATGTTTAGCGGCTAGTCATGCTAGCTCTCGTCACGAACGTGCAGGCTAAAAATAGCTCTTTACTCGGAGCTCTGTCAATAGCATTTCTGTTGAATATAACACACATTTATTACGTGGAATTTATGTATCTTTATTTCTGTATTTTGTTGCAGTTTTACAAAAGTATACAAGTGAATGTACGAGTGACTGAAGATCAGTAAAAACAAGAAAAGAACGCCTTGTTGATTTATTGGGATCTCGACCATTCTAGTTCTGCAAGCAGACTGGAACGCAGTGCGAGGGCAGCATAGTTGTTTCTGCAAGGGCAGACTGTCTCCTGAACTCCCTCTCCAGTTCTCTGACCTTCTGCTTGTCCCCCTGAAGAAATCTCTTTTCTTCATGTCTTTGGTGAACTATTTTTTATTGTTGGGGTAGATGGTTATTATCGACCGGTTCAGGGTGAACCCCGCCTTTCGCCCATAGCCAGCTGGGATAGGCTCCAGCTCCCCCGCGACCCTGACGGATAAAGCGGTATAGAAAATGGATGGATGGATAGATGGTTATTATTTGGTGGGAGTGACAGTGTCCTCACAGAATGAAATATATGAGCTCAGTACATCTGTCAGTGAATTCAAATCCCTGCCACAGTCACTGAAAAACAAGTCCCAGTCTGTGAGTTTGAAGCAACCCCTGAGTGTGTCGGTTGCTTCACTATTCCAAACTGTAATCATTTTTGTTATTTTCTCCCCTGTTTTTAGCTGTGATCTGTATTTTGGTAGCAGCAGGATGACGTTTTGATCTGACTGGCAGAGAGGGCGGCGTGGCTTTGATACATATGGGTTTGGGATACCTCCATAGCATAGGTCCAATATATTATTCATTCTGGTGAGAGTGGTGACATGTTGTTCCAGATCGGGCAGATGTGACGTGACGTCACAGTGGTTAAAATCCCCTCGGAGAAACACAGGCTGCGCTCCGGTCTGATTGGCAGCTCTGTGGTAGCTGTCGACTATCTGCTCTGCTGTCATGTTAAAATCCGGTTCTGGGATGTATGCTAAAATCACAGTCAGCTGAGCGAACTCTCGGGGTAAATTATGCGACCTGAAAGACACTGTCAGCAGCTAGTAGTGCTTACAGCTCTCAGTCTCTCTCAATGTAAAGTTTGTGACCCACTTACTGTACAGCTATGCAGAGCCCGCCCCCAAATGATTTCCTGGTTTTCGATGCATCCCTGTCATAGCGAATGATGTTAAAGCCATCCAGTTGCGGGTCTGTGTCCTCGGTAAGCCAGGTCTCAGTGAAAAAGAAGAGGCTGATCTATCAGTTGTCCTGATCAAATTTTAATAAGGTGGAAAGTTCCTCTGTTTTATTCAGAAGTGATCGCACATTTGACAGCGCAATTGCAGGTAGCGGTAACTGGCTGCCTCTCCTCCTTAGTTTCCTTAATTTCTTATGCCTCCTCTGAACGCTCTATGTGATAGATGAAGGAGAGAGTGCTGTCAAGGTTGACCCCCAGACTTTTTACCTGAGGGGAGGGGGAGATGGTGGAGTCATTGATGGGAACAGAGAAGTTATGGACTTTGTTTAATGTGGATTTTGTGCCTGTCAGAAGAAATTAATAATTTTAATTAATAATTTGAGGAAGTTTGAGGTAAACCAGGATTTTGTTTCAAGGAGGGAATTGGTCAGGGAGGAAGGTGGGAGTGTGGAGTTGGGTTTGGTTGAAAAGTAGAGCAGGGTGTCGTCCGCATATCAGTGAAAGTGGATTTGATGTTTGCCGAAAATGTGACCGAGTGGGAGAAGGTAAACGATGAACAACAGTTTTGTAGGAGGAGAATGGATCATGAATCGGAGTCAGCAGTGAGGAGGAGGTCATTAGTGATTTTGAAAAGTGCTGTTTCAAGGCTATGGAGGGGACGGAAACCAGACTGGAATTGTTCATATAAATTATTGTTGTTTGAGTTGTTTTTTCACATTCTCATTGGCAGGTTGAGGATTTTTGAATAAGTTTGGTAATTTCGTTGACTGAGAGTAGGGTGAATGCTCAGAGTGAATGGGTGGGGACAGATAGGACTGGGGCAGGTGAATTTGGAGCAGAGGTGGGTGTAAGTTGCTGGTGGATATGTTTGATTTTTGAAAAGAAAAATGATACCATAGTATTACAGAAATCAGAGGAGTAAAGGTGAGGAGGAAGGGAATCTGGAGGTTTTGTAATGTTTGTAAGGAGGGACAAAAGGGCTCTGGAGTTTCCGTCATTGAACTAATTAAACCAGAGAAGAAGATGGATTTGACTTTAGAAATGCAGTCTTTGTAGTGGAGAATGTGGTAAGAGTACATGTCCGTGTGCACAGTGAGACCAGTTTTCCTGCAGAGTCTTTCAAGTTGTTGTCCTTTTGCTTTTAACTGTCGAAGAGTGGGAGTGAATGAAGATGCAGAGAGGCTTTGTATGCCTCCTTGACATTAGTGTACAGCTAAGTCCAGAGTTGGATTTTCCCTCGTGCTGCAGTCAACATACTGTTTGAAGGCGGGCAGAGCTGATTCCAGACTGACATGGTTAAAATCCCCAGAGATTGCCACTAGGCAATGTGATCAGAAAGCACTCTATAAATTTTCACTGTTATGCTGACGACACCCAACTGTATTTATCAATGAAGCCAGATGAAAGCAATCAGCTAACACAATTGCAATCCTGTGTTGCAGATATTAAGTCCTGGATGACCCACAACTTTCTTCTGTTGAACTCAGACAAGGTTCTCCTAGTTGGTCCAAAACACCTGAGACAATCTTTCGCTAATGATATAGCCTTTCATGACGGACTAGCTCCTGCCTCCAGCACCATTGTAAAGAACCTGGGTGTTAGCTTTGATCAGGGCTTGTCTTTCAACACTCACATAAAGCAAATCTCGAGAACTGCATACTTCCACCTTCGTAACATTGCAAAAATCATACATGTCCTTTCCTTAGATGCTGCTGAGAAGCTCATAGATAGATAGATAGATACAGTGGTATGAAAAAGTTTGGGCACCCCTGATCATTTTCAGGATTTTCCTTTATAAATTATTGGTTGTTCGGATCAGCAATTTCAGTTAAATATATCATATAGCAGACAAACACAGTGATATTTCAGAAGTGAAATGAAGTTTATAGGATTAACAGAAAGTGTGCAATAATTACTTAAACAACATTAGGCAGGTGCATAAATTTGGGCACCACAACAGAAAAATGACATCAATATTTCGTAGATCCTCCTTTGGCAGAAATAACAGCCTCTAAACGCTTCCTATAGCTTCCAATGAGGGTCTGGAGTCTGGTTGAAGGTATTTTTGACCATTCTTCTTTACAAAAAATCTCCAGTTCAGTCAGGTTTGATGGTTTCCGAGCATGGACAGCCCGCTTTAAATCACACCACAGATTTTCAATAATGTTCAGGTCTGGGGACTGAGATGGCCATTCCAGAACGTTGTAGTTGTTCCTCTGCATGAATGCCTTTGTAGAGTTTGAGCAGTGTTTGGGGTCGTTGTCTTGTTGAAGTATCCAGCCCCGGCGCAACTTCAACTTTGTCACTGATTCTTGAACATTGTTGGCAAGAATCTGCTGATACTGACTGGAATCCATGCGACCTTCAACTTTTACAAGATTGCCAGTACCTGCACTGGCCACACAGCCCCACAGCATGATGGAACCACCACCAAATTTTACTGTGGGTAGCAAGTGTTTGTCTTGGAATGCTGTGTTCTTCTTCCGCCATGCATACCGCCCCTTGTTATGTCCAAATAACTCAATTTTACATTCATCAGTCCACAGCACCTTATTCCAAAAGGAAGCTGGCTTGTCCAAATGTGCTTTAGCATACCTCAAGCGACTCTGTTTGTGGCATGTGCGTAGAAAAGGCTTCCGCCGCATTACTCTCCCATACAGCATCTCCTTGTGCAAAGTGCGCTGAATAGTTGAACGATGCACAGTGACACCACCTGCAGCAAGATCATGTTGTAGGTCTTTGGAGCTGGTCTGTGGGTTGAGTTTGACCGTTCTCACCATTCCTCGCCTCTGCTTATCAGAGATTTTTCTTGGCCTGCCACTCCGGGCCTTAACTAGGACTGTGCCTGTGGTCTTCCATTTCCTCACTATGTTCCTCACAGTGGAAACTGATAGCTTAAATCTCTGAGCCAGCTTTTTGTATCCTTCCCATAAACCATGATGTTGGACAATCTTTGTTTTCAGGTCATTTGAGAGTTGTTTTGAGGCTCCCATGTTGCCACTCCTCAGAGAAGATGCAAAAGGGAGAACAACTTGCTACTGGCCACCTGAAATACCCTTTCTCATGATCGGATTCACCTGTGTATGTAGGTCAAGGGTCAATGAGCTTACCAAACAAACTTTGTGTTCCAATAATTAGTGCTAAAGGTACTCAAATCAATAAAACAACAAGGGTGCCCAAATTTATGCACCTGCCTAATGTTGTTTAAGTAATTATTGCACACTTTCTGTTAATTCTATAAACTTCATTTCACTTCTGAAATATCACTGTGTTTGTCTGCTATATGATATATTTAACTGAAATTGCTGATCCGAACAACCAATGATTTATAAAGGAAAATCCTGAAAATGATCAGGGGTGCCCAAACTTTTTCATACCACTGTAGATAGTTATACTTTATTGATCCCAGGCTGGGAAATTGCATCCATGCTTTTGTTACCTCTTGGCTGGATTACTGTAACTCTCTTTTGTCAGGATGCCCTAAAAAGTCCCTCAGGACTCTGCAGCTCATTCAAAACTCTGCAGCTCGTGTCCTGACTAAAACTAAGAGGCGTGACCACATTTCACCTGTGCTGGCCTCTCTACATTCCAGTAAAATTTAGAGTAGAATTTAAGATCCTCCTCCTAACCTACAAAGCCATGCATGGTCTGGCACCATCATATATCACTGATCTCATTGAACCATATCAGCCCTCTAGGGTGCTGCGTTCATTAGATTAAGACTTACTGGTAATACCACGAATCTCCAAATATAAATATGGAGCCTGTCAGGAACTTGGCTAGGCGACACTGGGACTCAAAAGCACGACTCAAATCAGTGGAGCAGAAAACAAGGTTAATTCCAGGCAGAGGTCGGTACACAGAGAGGCAGTCAAACCAGACAAAGGTATCCAAAATGTGAGGCGAAAGACGAGGTCAAAAAACTAGCAGGGATCAAACACTATGAAGCTATGACTATGACTGTGAATGAACGCTGGTACGTGAGGCTGTGAACATCGACGAACTGGCAACGAGACAAGACACAAGAGGGTATATATGCAGGACTAATGGGGAGTGATTAGAGACAGGTGAGGGAGAAACAATCAGTGATCAGGTGCACACAAACGGGGGAGGAGCAGAGCAGACAGGAATCAGGCAGGGAACATGACAGAGCCAGGGCCTTCAGTTATCAAGCTCCTCTTCTGTGGAACCAATTACCAGCCTCAGTCCAGGCGGCAGACACCCTCTCTATGTTTAAGAGTAGACTTAAAACCCTCCTTTCTGACAAAGCCTATAGTTAGGACTGTTCAGGCTCTGCCTGGACCAACCCCTAGTTATGCTGCTATAGGTTTAGATAGCTGGGGGAGATCCTTAGACACTGAGCTTTCAGAGCAGGAGGACTCACTCATCATGTCCCATCACTGGTACAGCACTAACTGGTCCTCTCCCCCGGAGCTCTTGTGCTCCATCTTTTCTCAGCACTTCTGGAGCATGTTGCTGGATCCAGAATCTCCTACCCCGCCCTCCTGAGGCCTGGTGCCGCTGCTGGATCCTGAGCCCTCTATGGCCCTGCCTTCTGTACTGATAGTGCTGTTGGATCCATAACCCTCTCCATGGCCCTGCCCGGATCCTGCTGCTCCTGCTCTGTGCTGTTCTCTCTATCCTCCCTGTCTCTCCTCTCCCCCCTCTCCCTCCCAGGCGGTCACAGCAGAAGGCCGTCTACACTGACTCTGGTTCTGCTTGAGGTTTCTGCCTGTTAAAAGGAAGTTTTCCTCGCCAAATGCTGACTCAGTGTGGGGTTTTGCCCTGGGACCTGTTCCTGTCTGATTCTCTTCTTTTTGGTTGTTTTTTGTTGTTGTTGTTGTTTGAACACCTGTAAAGTGTCTTGAGATAACTGTGTTATGAATTGGCACTTTAAATAAAATTGAATTGAAGGGAGGGAATCAGGGTGCAGAGTCTGAAGTCTGGTGGTCGCAGACTTGATGACATCAACAGCCCATGATGCACTGGCGGCAGGAGGAATGTAGACGACCACCATTATGGGGTTGGAAAATTCTGCAGGCATATAATATGGACGCAGACTTACTGCTACCAGCTCAAAGTCACATGAGGACAGGAAGTGCAAAGACACAAAAGTTACAATAAAACACACACAAACAAGCACACAATAAAACAGGAAAAGGAAAAATGAGAAAATGTTCCAGAAAAACACCAACAGACTAATCAATATTCTAATCAGTGTTTTATTATCTGCAGTACCAGCAGTGCAAACTGACCTGACAGCAAAGCAGCACAACAATTAAAACATCATCCAAAGTGCCAGCAGTCAGCTGAAGCTCTGAGGAGACAACTGCTGGTCCATCTGCTGGCTCAGAGTGGACAAGGACAAGTTCACTGGATTGGACTCCCTGCTCCTCCACCCTCCACTTTCCCTCTGCTCTCCAAGTGGCCTCTGTGTGACGGATGCTGTTCTGTAGTACCAGGGCCTGAGGGGAAGTGGAGCAACTACAGACACACAGCGACTGACTCCACTGCAACACTACACTTCCTGTTACATCACCCAAAGAATGATGGGAAGTGTAGTGCTAAAAACGTCTCATTCAGCCCAAATTTAAGACAAACAGCAGAAGTGAAGAAGAAAGACAAAATGCATGAAAATGAACATTTTGATGTTTTACAATATGAGTTGATTTTTGACAGAAGTGTCAGAATGTCTCATCAACATGTTTCTTATATCCCTGGAACACTGACACTCACCTCCATCCATTCATATACACAGATTTACTGTGGAAATGACTCTGAAGGATTTCTGACAGCTTTCAACCTTCCCAGGATCAATTACACACCAATAACATCAACATTAATATCAAAGTGATCAGGAAAAAATCTTTAGATGATGTGAGAGTCTGGAACCTGATTTTATTGGATAAACACGCTGATTTATGTGAGAAATCAGTTCAGATTGTAAAGTACAGAAAACATCAAACTAAAATCTTTGTTACAAAACCTGAATGAAAACAGATTTAAAATGTTTTCAAGTTATTTCAAACTGTGTGTGTGTGTGTGTGTGTGTGTGTTTCTCTAACAGGAGGAGACTCTCCCTCCTACACTGAACACAGAGACACTGAGGAACCTGATGACCAGAACCCAAACCGAAATCCAGCATAAAGAGGTTGAGTGAATGTGGTGTTGAAGGTGTGGAGGTGGATCAGTGTGTCAGAGGAGACTCTGTAGAAGGACAGAGTGCCAGCAGGACAGTCCACATACACTGCAACTCTGTGAGAGACAGAGGAGGAGGAAGAGGAGGAGGAGGAGGAGGAGGAGGGGAGGTCTGTTCTTCTGTTATTGTGACAGACAGAGAAACCAACAACATCAGAGCACCTCAGACTCCAGGACTGATTATTCCATCCAAACACACAGTCAGCAGTCTTTCCTTTCCTTCTGATTCCTCTGTAAGTCACTGATATCTCAACTCCTCCACTCCACTCGACCTCCCAGTAGCAGCGACCAGTCAGTCCAGGTCTACACAGCAGCTGAGACCTGCAGTCAAACCTCTCTGGATGATCAGGATGAGGCTGCTTCTCCATCACTGCTGTCACCTTCCTGTTGTTGTCAGACAGTTTGAGGTTTGTGTTTACTGTGTTTGTGTCCACTGTGAGTTCACAGGCCCCTGATGGAGAGAACAAGACACAATACAGCAGCAGTTTATCATCTAACACACCTGATGGCTTCATTTGTTGCTTCATTAACAGACTGACTGTTCATTAGATCAAAACTTCACACTGACTCATCTTGTTGGATCTTCTATCAAACTGAGAGCTGAATGCAGATACACAAGCTTTAGACTGAAACTACTTTAACATGTGCTGCCTTGTTTTCATCAATCAAAGTCAACACACACTTACACTTCCTCAGACCAGGTTTCAGCCACTGCTGTCCACCATGTTCCACCCTGGAGGAAGAAACAAAGTCAGAATGAACCTTCAGAAGCTTCCTCATCAATCTTCATCAACCTTCACTCAGATCCACCATGAAGACAAAACAGCTGCATTTAGAAAACACATTTCATACACAGACTCAGTTCAACTTGACATCAAACATTCAGAAGAAAACAACAAGAGAAGAAGAAAAAGCTCAGACAAAAAGGAAACATCCAAAAAGTCAAGAAAAGAAAACAGTCAAAGATACAAAACTCAAAATATCATTTATAGTGTCCATCTAAAAACTACTCAAGTCAGTGGAGACAGAGGAGGGATCCCTGTTCAGGACGAACAGACAGGAAGTAGATGTGGTATGGACACAATCCACCAAAATAAGGATTAAGTGTTGAATAAAGTCTCAGATCTTCTCAGCCTGCTAATCAGACCATGAAGGTCCATTTGATTTCTCTTCATTGTTCAGTGTGACATCACGCTCATCATTTCCAGTGGACACACAAGCTGTGCTGGAGGTGCAGTTAACGTTATCCATGTGGATCCAAGAAATCTGCTGGTTTAAGAGTTGTTGTTTCTGAAAGTCCACGTCTAACAAGCTGAACAGCTGCAAACAGCTCAGGGTTCATCCTGGAGCAGAAGATCACTGATGGATGGAGAACATTTAGAGTCCTGTTGTCCTGAAACTGGCTGCAAACACACGAGTGGAAACCAGATGCAGCACAGCACCACATGGAAGAGAGGCTCCCAAAACACAAAGCGACTGACAGGAAGGTACACGGATTGTCAGGACTGAACTTTGAACCTCTTGATTCTGTTTCACGGCTCATAAACACTTTATATTATTTCATTCTTATATCCTCTTTGACTGTATTTGTCACACAGACTGTGTGTGGTGGTCAGTAAATGATGGACAGCAGATCCTGGTGTGATCAGCACTGGTTAAAGTCACAAATGACCTCCTCATGGCATCAGACCGCGGGCTTGTCTCCATACTTGTTTTGCTAGATCTCAGTGCTGCTTTTGACACTGTAGATCACAGCATTTTATTACACAGATTAGAACATGAGACTAGGATCACAGGGACTGCGCTATGCTGGTTCAAATCATATTTAACAGATAGATTTCACTTTGCTCAAGTTAATAATGTTTCCTCTTCACATATAAGGGTTAACCTCGGTGTTCCACAAGGTTCAGTGCTTGGGCCAATCCTGTTCACCTTATACATGCTCCCTCTAGGAAATATTATTCAGAAACATGGCATAAACTTTCATTGTTATGCTGATGACACTCAGCTGTACTTATCCTTAAAGCCTGAAGAAACAGAGCCGTTAGCCAGACTCCAGGCATGTCTTAAGGACATAAAGGACTGGATGACCTCCAATTTTTTATTATTAAACTCAGACAAAACTGAGATCATTGTTCTAGGCCCCAAACACCTTAGAAATAGAATAGCTGATAATATTCTCTCTCTGGACGGCATTACTTTGGCCCCCAGTATGACTGCGAGGAACCTCGGCGTTATCTTTGATCAGGACGTGTCATTTATTCATCACATTAAACAGACCTCTAAGACCGCCTTCTTTCACCTCCGTAATATCGCTAAGATTAGGAGCGTCCTCTCTCAGAGTGATGCTGAAAAACTTGTCCATGCTTTCGTTACTTCTAGGCTGGACTACTGCAACTCACTATTGTCAGGATGTCCAAATTACTCTATTAATAGCCTGCAGCTGATCCAGAATGCAGCAGATTGGGTTTTAACAGGAATCAGTAAAAGGGATCATATCTCCCTCATCTTAGCTTCTCTTTACTGGCTTCTGGTAAAATTCAGAATAGACTTTAAAATTCTCCTACTTACATATAAGGCCCTAAATGGACCAGCCCCATCATACCTGCAGGATCTAATAGTCCCATATATTCCCAATAGATCACTCAGATCACAGAGTGCAGGTCTACTTGCAGTTCCCAGAATTCATAAAAGTAGAACGGGAGGACGAGCCTTTAGCTATCAGGCACCCCTGCTGTGGAACCAGTTGCCAATCTGGGTTCGACAGGCAGACACCACCTCCACTTTTAAGACTAAACTTAAAACCTTTCTGTTTAGTAAAGCATATAGTTAGCACCAAATAAAGTGTGTAGGGCTGGTAGGCATAGTTTCACTCACCTCATGATATATAGCCACAGGTAGAATAGGTCTGACTAACTGTTAATCTTTAAATCTCTATCATAGCTAAGCTGCTATAGGCCTATGCTGCCGGGGGACACAAACATGATCCACCATGCAGTTTCCCCTCCTCCTTCTCCTCTTCTATCCTCTCCCCTCGTCAGATTAACATACAATTCATTATTTTATGTCACTAACTGTGTGTCCAGTTCTCCTCGTAGTCTTGTGTCTCTCCCTCCCTCCCTCTCTCTCTCTCTCTCTCTCTCTGTATCTTTCCGCAGGTATCTCTCCATCCAGATCTTCAAGTTGAACTGTAGCCGGCTCTATGACCAACCCAATGTGTATTGTTGACATCTGCCTGTCATTCCTCTATGTACCGACTATGGGCGGGGTGGTTCTCCCTACGGGCCGAAATCGAACTGATAGGATAGTGTTTCTCAACATCACATAAAAAAAGAATACATGAATGTTACAGCAGTTCATTATAATTTTCATTACTATGTCATTTCTCATGTTGTAAATTGCTTTCCTGCCTGTACAACATCCATTGCACGTCTGCCCGTCCTGGGTGAGGGATCCCTCCTCTGTTGCTCACCCTGAGCTTTCTTCCATTTTTTCCTGTTAAAGGTTTTTCTGGGAGTTTTTCCTTAGTCGATGTGAGGGTCGAAGGGCAGAGGATGTTGCTGATGTTATGTTAAGCCCTTTGAGACAAACTGCTTGTAAAAATGGGCTGTACAAATAAAGTTGACTTGACTTGACTTGATATTAGTGAGGAGGTCAGTCTCAGTGGGGACAGGGACTCTCAGCACATCAGTTACTGTCTTCACTGTTATCAGCAGTGCTGCTGGTCCACACTGTGAACCAACAGTCCTCAGCTTGTCACTGTGACAGACAAACTGTGTGTGAGCTCTTGTTGTCTGTTCATACCTGAGAGTGTCCAGTCTCCAGTGGGGATCCTCCAGTCCAGCAGACAGCAGCTTCACTCCTGAGTCTCCTGGATGATTGTAGCTCAGGTCCAGCTCTCTCAGATGGGAGGGGTTGGATCTCAGAGCTGAGGCCAGAGAAGTACAGCCTTCCTGTGTGATCATACAGCCTGACAACCTGGAGACAAACACACACACACACACACACACACACACACACACAGGCAGACATCTTCTGTGTGAATAACCAAAACATGTCATTTACAGAATTCTTGAATTGAATCTTGAATTTTGCTGCTACAAAATAATCTTGCAGTGAGTTGTGACTTCATTGTTTCTCAGTAAATTCAGTAACTTCTGCAAAAAAAATCCTACAGAGTCTGAGCATCACCAGTGACATCATCCTGCATTATTTAAACAAACATCTGTTAAACAAAAGCTGAATCCTGACCTGAGAGTCTCCAGCTGACAGTTTGGACTCTTCAGTCCAGCAGACAGCAGCTTCACTCCTGAATCCTGCAGGTCGTTGTTACTCAGGTCCAGCTCTCTCAGACTAGAGAACTGGGAGCTGAGACCTGAGGACAGAGCTTCACAGCTTCTCCCTGACAGATTACAGCCACTCAGCCTAAACAACAAGTACAGCACAGATGATAAAACATTTCACTGTGAATTGATTTCACACTTGATTTAACAGAAAAACCTTGCAATAACAAACCAAAAATAAACAACATAAACACTTAACAGTTATGGTTAACCATGAAGAGGCTTGTTAATCCTGACCTGAGAGTCTCCAGCTGACAGTGTGGACTCTTCAGTCCAGCAGACAGCAGCTTCACTCCTGAATCCTGCAGGTGGTTGTTACTCAGGTCCAGCTCTCTCAGACTAGAGGACTGGGAGCTGAGAACTGAGGACAGAGCTTCACAGCTTCTCTCTGACAGATTACAGCCACTCAGCCTGAAGGAGAGTTAGTGATAAAGACAAACTCTGATAAGGTTTCTGATGTGTACAATAGACTTGAGGAGTCTTGGATTTGAGGCGACCAAAAAATGTTTTGGATGACTTGTATTTTTATTTGGTACATTGATGAGATCTACAAGCAATTAATTAAAATTTAAAAATTCAGCATTTCTGAGAATTAAACATTAGATGAATAACAATCTGAGAATGTTAATTTTCTTTCATTTCTTGGCTTCATTAATCTGTGGAGGTACAACAAAACTGTAGGAACAAATTACAACTTTTCAACTGATCAACTCATCAGCTCGTTGGCTGAACATTTGGAGTCTTGTTTGACCAAAACATTCATTACTTGAGAACAACCCGTCACATGTGATCCAGTCAGAATCTGCAGTTCTGTGTTCACTTACAGAGCTTTGTTGGAGGCTTTGACCACTGGCAGCAGCCTCAGAAGAGCCTCCTCTGAAGCAGAGTATTTCTTCAGCTCAAACACGTCCAGATGTTCTTCTGATGACAGTAAGATGAAGACCAGAGCTGACCACAGAGCACGAGACAGTTCATCTGTGGAGAGACTTCCTGACCTCAGGTAGCGTTGGATCTCCTCCACCAGAGAACCATCATTCAGTTCATTCAGACAGTGGAACAGATTGATGCTCCTCTCTGGAGACAGATTCTTACTGATCTTCTTCTTGATGTACCTGACTGTTTTCTGATTGGTCTGTGAGATACTTCCTGTGTGTGTCATCAGACCTCGTAGGAGAGTCTGATTGGTCTGAAGTGAAAGACCCAGGAGGAAGCGGAGGAACAAGTCCAGGTGTCCATTTGGACTCTGCAAAGCCTCATCCACAGCACTCTGGTACAGATGAGTTTGTTCCTGTTTGTTTCTGATCAATTGAGACAACCTGGAGGTTGATGGTTTTCCTGACATCAGATTGACACCAGAGTTGTTGAATGTCTGGTGGACATGAAGAGCAGCCAGAAACTCCTGAACGCTCAGATGGACGAAGCAGAACACCTTGTCCTGGTACAGTCCTCTCTCCTCTTTAAAGATCTGGGTGAACACTCCTGAGTACACTGAGGCTGCTCTGATATCGATGCCACAGTCTGTCAGGTCTGATTCATAGAAGATCAGGTTTCCTTTCTGCAGCTGCTCAAAAGCCAGTTTTCCCAGAGACTCAATCATCTTCCTGCTGTCTGGACTCCACTGTGGATCTGTCCCATCTCCTCCATCATACTTGATGTTCTTCACTTTGGACTGAACCACCAGGAAGTGGATGTACATCTCAGTCAGGGTCTTGGGCAGCTCTACTCTCTCTTTGGTCTTCAACACATCCTCCAGAACTGTAGCAGTGATCCAGCCGAAGACTGGGATGTGGCACATGATGTGGAGGCTTCGTGATGTCTTGATGTGGGAGATGATTCTGCTGGCCTGCTCCTCATCATCTCTGGATCTCTTCCTGAAGTACTCCTCCTTCTGTGGGTCAGTGAACCCTCTGACCTCTGTCACCGTGTGAACACTCTCAGGAGGGATCTGATTGGCTGCTGCAGGTCGTGTGGTTATCCAGAGGCGAGCAGAGGGAAGCAGATTCCCCCTGATGAGGTTTGTCAGCAGCACATCCACTGAGGTGGACTCTGTGACATCAGTCAGGATCTCATTGTTGTGGAAGTCCAGAGGAAGTCGACACTCATCCAGACCGTCAAAGATGAACACAACCTGGAACTCTTCAAACCTGCAGATTCCAGCTTCTTTGGTTTCAGTGAAGAAGTCATGAACAAGTTCCACCAAGCTGAACTTTTTCTCCTTCACCACATTCAGCTCTCTGAAAGTGAATGGAAATGTGAAGTGGACGTCCTGGTTGGCTTTGTCTTCAGCCCAGTCCAGAGTGAACTTCTGTGTTAAGACTGTTTTCCCAATGCCAGCCACTCCCTTTGTCATCACTGTTCTGATTGGTCCATCTCTTCCAGGTGAGGCTTTAAAGATGTCTTCTTGTCTGATTGTTGTTTCTGGTCTTGTGGTTTTCCTGGATGCTGTTTCAATCTGTCTGACCTCATGTTCTTCATTGACCTCTGCAGTCCCTCCCTCTGTGATGTAGAGCTCTGTGTAGATCTGATTCAGGAGGGTCGGGTTTCCTGCTTTAGCAATCCCCTCAAACACACACTCATACTTCTTCTTCAGCTCAGATTGGAGCTGACGTCGACAAACTGCAGCATCAGTTCCTGAATGAAAACACAACAAATCAGTGAGTGGATGTTGGTGTTAATGTGAGAAAAGTGGAGTGTGGAAAATCCTCTTACTGCTGTGCAGACGGTCAGCCAGCTCCTCCTGCTTCATTCTCCTCAGGAAGTGCAGTGTGATCTTCAGAAATGCGTCTCTGCTGCTGCTCCTCTGCTCTTCATCCTCACCATCCAACACCTCCTCATCCTCACTCTGCCTCTCTAAGCTTTCTGGGTAATCTGGACTCAGAACCTTCTGGAACTTCTTCAGCTCGTTCTTCACAAAAGTGACAACGTTCTCCTCAAGATGCTGGAAAAGAATAAAACAAAGATAAAAATTGTGTTGATTTGATTTGGAGCTGAGCTGAAAGTTGTTGTTGGACATTTACACACCATGAATATGGAGTCCAGGTCTGCTGGATTCTGCTGGACAGACTGACCACCGAGAACATCTGACTGTTGCTGCTGAACTCTGGAGAAAACAGGACGTATGATGATTACACACATTTTAGCACTTGTTGCTTTTCAAGGATCAGCTGATCCAGTTTTCTGGCACCAATGAGGCCACCTTCAGGTTGGTCTAAGAAGCAGCTCACTGTCACCTGCTGACAAAGTGTTTGGTTGGTCAAACCACGAGTTTCATCCAAACTTCCTGGAAAACTGATGTGTTTCTGTGGACTGAATCTCCTGCTTACAGAAAAGTGAAAAAGCTACAGGAAACAAAATGAGTTTGAAAAAGCTTTGCTGGAATCAGCAGACTGAGAGCACCGAGCAGCTGCCTTACAGTAACTTTGTAATGACAAATCTGGAGCCAGTGGAGTCTGAAAGCTGAGACCACCTGGTAGATCTTTTTGTGGACTGACTTGATAGAAGGAGAAGCTGCAGAACATCAAACTCATCTGCTTTAAACTCTTACCTTCCTTCAGCAGAGTCGTGTCCACCTCTAAAGTCAAGAGGTTGAAGCATGGACCAGTCACTCTTCATGGACACACAGCTGGGTACAGGAGAGTCTGCTGTCTGCTGGTCCACACTGATAGAAACACACAGACAAACTAATGCGCCTCTCAAAGCTTCACTTTGATGGTCAAGCTGGAGACAAAACATTCAAAGCTCTGCCGACTCCTGGAGATGTGAGCATCTCAGTGAAGGTCAGAGAGAGGAAGAGGAGGGAACAGGAGCTCTCCAGGGAGACATGACAAAGGCAGGAGGACAGCAGGACAGGAGGGGACGCTCCTCTGTCTCATGAGGATTTGCAAGCCTTCATGCAGGACTGAGGGGACAGTTAATGTGCTCGTCAGCAAACAGCATTTTGACTTCAGTGTGAATGTGATGACGACACACTGGAAGCCTCCCTTTGCTTTCTGATGTGGACTCTAACTGACCCTGATGTCGTACCTCAAATGAACAGCCTGAAGGAGTCAACAGTCCAGATGTGCTATTGGCTGATTTCAATTGTTCAGCCCAGCTCTGTAGTGAGAGTGAACAACAAACTGCTCTGAATCTTTGACACTGAAAAAAGCTGCTGGAAAATAAAATCCAACCTCGTCTATTTTGTTCACTTGATAAAAATAATAATAACTTCATGTATGTAGCACTTTTCAAAACTGACAGTTACAAAGTGCTTCACAAAAAATATACAAACTGAAAAGGACAAACAGTGATTAATTAGATAAAATACAGTAAAAGAAGAGATGAGGGCATGTATGACAGTTTCAAACAGAGGTGGGGAGAGGAACGGTCGAATTGTCTTAGCTGTGAGAAACAGGATTGAACAACCTTGGTTACTTGCGTATCAAAGGAGAGCTTGGAGTCGAAGATGACACCAAGTTTGTGGGCCTCAACACAAACATTATTTGACAAGGTGCCAAGACAGGAAGATAGATGGGTAACATTACTGGAGTTGGGGTGGGAGGTGCAATGATGATGATTTCTGATTTAGCGTCGTCTAACTGCAGAAAGTTGCTGGACATCCAGTTTTTGATTTCTGTTAAGCATGATAGGATATGTGTGACACCAGAGCTGCTGGTTGTGTTTGGTACATAGAGTTGAATGTCGTCAGCATAAGATGAAAGATGAAAGTGACATATTTTGTCATTGGAGGGAACTCACTCCAACGAAATTTTTAACCCACCCAAGTGACGTGCACACACACACAGCAAACCCGGGGCAGTGGGCGACCGCGTGCAGCGCCCGGGGAGCAGTGGGGGTTAGGTACCTTGCTCAAGGGTACCTCAGCCATGGACACCGGTACGGGGAATCGAACCAGCGATCCACCGGTTACGGGTCCGACACCCTAACCGCTGATCAACGACTGACTGAGAGTGGAAATCAATACTGTGACTGCACAGGATATGACTGAGGGGTAACATGTAGACGGTGATGTGTTTAACCACTTAGTTGATAAGAAGGAACAATCAAAGTGAAGGGACAGCATGTGGGGGGGCCGAACAAATCCATGATGGTCTCTACCTGCTCTCATGCAGCTCCTGAGTAAATATGAAGAAATATGAAGTCAATGAAGAAGAATCTGAAGCAGCCAGGATCACAGGAAGTTATGGGAAAGTTCCTGCTAACTGGGACTGTGTTGACTTACTGAGTCTCTGAAGGAAGTCGTCCTTTAAAATCTAATGGTTGATGCATGGACCTGTCACTCTTCATGGACACACAGCTGGGTTCAGGTTCAGGACAGTCTGGTCTCTGCTGCTGCTCGGGGCTTCAACACAACACACACAGAGCTTTGAGTGTGAATAATGATGGTGGAGTGATGTGAGTGCTGAGCTGTGACATGGAGAAGAGTCATGGACAGTTAGAGATCCTCATCTCACCTGTGAGGTCTGGTCTGGCTGTCAGGTTCCCCACACAGAGTGGTTTCAGAGGGAGGGACTCCCTCCTCTGTCTCCTCACACTGATTCATAGCAGAGCCCACACCTTCACACAAACACAACAACATGCTGTCAGAGCTCCAACATTCATGACAACAACGTCTCCATCACACGTTACAAGATTTCTGCTGCTGTCCTGCTGGTGGACGTCCTGCTGTGTTTTCTGTGTTGTGGCTGTTGGATTCAGTTCCCCCTCAGAGTACATGAACTTGGATTCAGTATCACATCCTGAGCTGAGCTGACATTTAGCTGCAGGAAGTCGCCCCCAACGTGAGGAGAGAACAGTGGAAACCAAAGCAGAACCGCCTTCAGTTCCTGTGGTGGAAAAGTCTGAAGCTCAGTGATGGTCATCATGAAGCTTGTAGCTGCAACAACTTCTCCATCATTCACACAGTTAACATCACTGGGTGGAACTGGAGTCAACATGAGGACATGAATTCATCTGACTGAAACATCATCACATCTTTGTTCTAAAACAGAAAAGAGCTTCCACTTTGGAGCTTCGATACCGTCGAGTTTTTGTTCTCCACCTCGACATTTCTCATTCTTCATTACATCCACTCAGACTCCACATTTTTGATCGATTTTCTGTCCAACTTGTAATCTCAGCCCCTCAGATTCAGTGGAAACATCATCAGGAATGTGCAACACAAAGTTTGGGTTTATAGTTCAGTTCCTGAGTTTGGTGCCTGTGGCTCCATGACGATAAAGAAATAAGAAAGTCTTCATATTTGCTTTGTTCATCATATTTTTATCGTCTTGTGAAGCAGAAACTCCAGCTGAAAGCCCTGACTGAAGTTCTCTGCTGTCTTATCTTGGACTGATAGTCCTGTCCCACGACAGCAACACAAACCATATTAGCATTTCCTGACAGAGACGGTGGCGAGTGTTAAACCCAGACTGCAGGGTTCAAAGTTTCCCTTCGGAAACCTCAGGTCTTCCTCACAGACACTCTGGAAGTCTTTGGATTCAGTCTGTGGGTCAGGACTAAAAGGACGCTTTGCTGCTGTTGACGACGGGGGTCCACCAGTTAAAAGATTCACACTTCTGATAGCAGGAGGTTTGTGACACACACCTGCCAATGAGAGACACCAACCTGACAACCCAAACCCAGGGACCACAACACAAGCCCCGCCTCCTCGAGTGTCTGACATCACAACGTGAACTTTCCTAAATTTGTCTCCTGGTAAAGACAACAAGCAGCAGGAGTTCTTTGATTAACTGCTGGGTGTCGTTTTGTACAGTCAGAGAATAAACAGCTGATCGAGTTTCAGTCAAAGATAAAAACCAGTTCAGGCTGTCAGACCAGTTCTGACTGTCCCTCATCTCTCAGCAGTGAAGTCAGCTCAGCTCAAGTTCTGACTTGTTTCCTGGTGCAGTTGAAATGTGAATAAACTCAACATGAAAATGTACTTTGGAATACTAATATGTTTAAAAACAGGTACTGCAGTACTTTAACTGCAGTCAAACTCACCTTCATGCTGTGAAGACGGGATGAAACTGATGAAACTTTCAGACAACAAACTGACTAAACCTCATGACCCACACAGCACAGACGGACAGACTGAAGTGCGTCTCTACTCTCATCTTTACGGTAATCAACGTTTTTCTCCATCACAAAGTAACAAACAAACAAAGTGTGAGAATAAACAAGCTTTCCCGCTGATTCCTGACTGTTAGCAGCTGTTAGCATCACAGCTGAAGCCGCTTTTCACTCTTTCAAACGTCTTCTGCTAAAAAGCACAAGAGCCGAGCGGTCGGTCGTGTCGGCCGACAGACTCGACTCCTGCCACACATTCAAACACTTTGGACTCTGAGGATCGAGTCAAAGTACCGGAAGGCACAAACAGTCACATAACACGAGTCATTAGAGAACAACAGAGAGAAAAACACACGTTTACCTTTGAGTGCGGAGCCACAAAATAATCTGCGTCAGCAGCTGAGAGAAAGTGAAAGCAACACAAACTTCCTGTTGCGCCTCAGGCGACAGCAGACGGCTTGTCTCGTGACATTTTGGTAACACCGATTTCACAATAAAAGCAACTCGACAAAGTTACATTCAGTCATTAAATTATTTTTTCTTTCAGCCAATCACTCAATAATACATGATCACATGAATATCAGAAATGATTGAATAAATAAATAAATCAAGATAACTAAAATGTAAACAACATAAATATGAATAATAAATATATCATCAAAGCTGTTCTCTGAATTCAAAGTGCTATTTCAAGGAAACTTCCTTCCAGTCACAGTCAGTTTAAGTTTAGTTCATAAACAGTTCTAAGTTCGGGTTATTATTACCTGCACTCGGGAGACTTAAAGAGAAAGAGACTTTACTGGCGACCTGAAGTTCTCTTCAGACCTGAAGTTTGCCTCCCCTTGAGTTAACGCGGCCAATGAGGTGCGCTCGTTATGTGTTTGTTTAAAGATTAAAGATTAAAGATTAAAGTGACATATTTTGTCATTGGAGGGAACTCTGAAATTTGTTCTCTGCATTTAACCCACCCAAGTGACGTGCACACACACACAGCAAACCCGGGGCAGTGGGCGACCGCGTGCAGCGCCCGGGGAGCAGTGGGGGTTAGGTACCTTGCTCAAGGGTACCTCAGCCATGGACACCGGGACGGGGAATCGAACCAGCGATCCACCGGTTACGGGTCCGACACCCGACAACCGCTGATCCACGACTGCCCCTCACGTTCTGTACGTAAGGCTTGAATATGCTAACTTGTTAGCTCATTTGAGACCACAGACTGTGGATCTAACAGCGCCTCTGGGATGAGGACTAAATTCTGTTTCTCAGCTGTGCTTTTCAAAAGTTCCCACTTTGTAAGGTTGTGGAGTTTTGAGTCTTCAACCCACCAGACTTGGACCTGCCAGGTGTCTCACTTGTTGTGTCCATCACCTGTGCTGACAGGCTGACACCAGCAGGGGGAGACATTACATCAGGCCTACATTCAACCAACAGCTGCGACAAGTAGAGAAGAACAATAAAATAATGTTCACGTTCCGTCATGTCTCAGTCTTCATTTGTGTTTTTTATTTATGCGTTTACATCTTCTGTTTAATCTGCGTGATCACATTTTTACTTTTTAACGGCAGGAAGAGAACTTCAAGTCTTTTTCTAATTCTGATTTTAAAGTCCAACTCAAAAACATAAGCTCAGGTGAGAAAATCACCAGCATCAAAACTGAAAGGAATTTTTATCATCATTACTGCTGCTTTAACATCCATCCATCCATTTTCTATACCACTTATCCATCAAGTTGTTTAAGTTGTAGCTGATTTTAGCTTCTTAGTTTCATAAAGTATCTTACGCTGCGGTCTGGGTGAATACTGGTGAAAACCACTTTTGTTGTATGCACCAATACAATGACAATAAAGACTTCTGATTCTGCACCTGATTGGCTGCAGGGTGTCCATTAATCCTTGATATTGGACACGACTCAGTGGTTCCAGTCAGGCTGTTCTAACTTAATGCTCCTCAACATTAGAAATAAATGACATGATAAACAATGTAAATATCAACACTGAGTGTAGTCCTGCAGAACCTCGTCCCGGGCCTGGACTCGTCCCCAGCCAATCGCAGAGCCGACACACAAAGACAGACAACTGCACACACACACACACACTCACACCTCGGGACAAAGTAGAGCAGCCAGTTAATGTGATGTGCATGTTTTTGGGATTGTGGGGGGAAGCCAGAAAACCTGGAGAAAATCCACACAGAAGGGCCCGGACCAGGACTCAAACCCAGATCCCTCAGTTCTAACAGTGCTAACTGATGCACCACCCTGCTGCCTTGGATGACCAGCTGTTGATGAAAATCTTCAGGCTGATCTGAGAACAGTAACACAGCTGATGGTCTTGAACGTCCTGTCAAATTATGTTTACTGTTTGTCACTGACTCTGGATCTGCTGGGATCACTTTAACTCTCTGGCTCACAGCTGAGCTGAGTGTACTGGAGTCAGTCCCACCGCCGAGTCATATCTAAGGTTTGACCTATTAACTGGATCAGTGGTCAGTGTTTCTATTGCAACCTGAAGAGATGGGACTGATGGTTCCAAGCATTAGTCAGACCCTGCGGTGCCACCAGAGAAATGAAGTTACAGCTTTTGAATAACTTGTAAAATCCGTGAAATCCCCTTCAGGACGCGACCCTTCCAGGTGTCCAAGTTTCAGAAATGAGTGGACTGTGGCAGATTACACCTGACACCTTCAAACTGACTCATAGTGAAGTCAGAGTAAGCGTGAAAAGCAGCATAAAAGCAACACTCAGAGGAGTTCGAGTATTGCAAGCTTTACTTGTAGTACTGTGAAGTATTTTGACGTGTGCTTTGCAGTAGAACCTGAAGTCCTGCTGCCCCACAGGTGGTCCAGCAGCTCGTGGAGCTCAGATCTGCTTCACGTGAGCCTTCGAGCTGTTGGGAAATCAGACTGATCGATGTCGCAACGAGGAGGAGGAGGAGGAGCGTCAACCGGAATCCACTCAGCTTCTACTTCCTCCATGTACACACACACACACACAGAGACACACACAGAGCTGCTGTAACTTTATCGCACTTTTTATTCTTTTGGCTCAGATTTAACCACAGACTGTCTCCGCGCTTCAGTCAGTCAGTCTGTCCTTCAGTCCAGCCGTCTGTCTGACGCTCACTTCCCTGTTTTGGTTCCTGTAGCGGCTGGTTGCGACATTTCCACGTACTTCATTACTTAATGAGCATGTGACTTCAGTCCGGGCTCGTTAATTACCCGGACGGGCTCCTCGCTCAGCTGGAACCCTTCCCGGACCACCGCGGAGCCGCCGCGATTCCTCCTGGAGATTTACGGCCGTGACGGATCCCTGACACCGGGACGTAAATCAGCGGGGCTGGTGCTAACCGCAGGGCGAGTGTGTGTGTGTGTGTGTGTGTGAAAGAGAGAGAGAGAGAGGTGTGACACCGTCCTGCTGAGGACTCTCTCTCCCTCTCACACACACACAGACTATACGCTTTAAGACCGGGGAAACACCCCAGGGTCCCGTCCAGCCGTGGATCCGCTCCGCCCACACCCAGTTGAGCTCCGCCCGTCCGCCGGGACGCGCTGCTGTACAAGCTCTGCTTCCTCCCGACCGGACAGACACCTTCGGACTCTGCTGTTCATGTAAGTCCACCTCCTGCTGTGTTTTAGCTTCTGATGTTGTGGTTTTGGAGCCTGGTGCGGTCTCACTCTGCTGTTGTGTTCATACGAAGTCTATGAAGACTGAGGGCGGTTCAGTGGTTTGGTTCTCTGGACGTCATATCACATCGTTAATGTTCAACGAGTTACCCAACCACAGACCCGACGGACCCTCACTGGCTGCTGGCTCGTCCTCAGAGCCCTGCGTGCGGACTGTCGTTTAAAAACCTGACTTAATTCTCTTTCCGGTTGTTCTTCCCGGGACACTCAGGCTGACAGCACGGCTGGACCGCAGCATCACGCAGTCCGGCGGCACTCAAACGCAGCACCAGCCTGCGCTCCTTTGACTTTTCCAAACCTTTACAGTAACAGCTTTCTGTTTAGGTAAAGTGTGACCTGCTGAATAATTAATGAGCCGGATTTGCCTCAAGACCTAAACGATTTGTAAACTGTCTTGTAATTTGTTAAAAGTCCGGTTTGACGTTTTCAGACGACGAACACAAATTAAAATGCAGAGATTTTAAATGAAGATTTTCTCCACACGAGGGAGGGCAGACTGTGGGCGGGACTCGATCGATCCAGTCTGATAATCAGATTATCCTCAGTTACATCAGTTTGGGGAGTCTGCAGTCATCAGCAGAAACTCAGCCGAACACTGCGGTCCACCTGCCTCATCATCATCATCATCATCATCATCATCTTCTTCTTCTTCTTCTTCTTCTTCACACACGTGCATTTGGTGAATGAAAACAGGAGCAAACTGGCTGACATCATGTGAAGCTCCTCACTACTCATCATCATGTGATGTCAGTTTTTAATTAGGAACAGGCAGAAACTAAGAGCTTTCTTCATCATCTTCATCATCAGATGTGTTGAGCGGCCATGGCAGCGTTCAGATCAGGGATTCAGTTTTTGCAGTGACAGGAAGTGCAGACGCGTGGCCTCAGTGGTTGCGTTCAAGCCAAATGAGTTCAAGCTATTTAATGTTTGTCTCCTTCCATCTGCTGATCAGTCAGTATTTTAGATTTATTTTATAACTGCTTTTACAGTTTGACCCTCGGGAGCTTCTGTAGTGAAATATCTTCAGACTTCACCTCAGATGAGTGAAGAGTGTGAAGCAGCTAAAGCAAACCAAATGTACTTTTTTAATTTCTAAAAATGAATATAAAGACAGCAGCTGTGAAAGCTGATTTTCTTCACTTCACAGCAAACTGTTTGCTGATGTGAATGAAGATCAACTACCCAGAATCCTCTGGGGTGACAAGCAGGTTACTGCCTCACACACACACACACGCAGCACACACACACACACACACACACACAGGGGCTTCTGCAGCTTTGGTTTTATTGAGCTCCATTTGGCGTGAAGTGTGTGTGTGTGTGTGTGTGCGTGTGTGTGTGTGTGAGTGTGTGTGTGAGTGTGTGAGTGTGTGTGTGTGTGTGTGCTGTGTGTGTGTGTGAGTGATGGCCTTGTTGAGCAGTCCTGGTTCTGTATGTCCCTCCTGGGATCCACTCGCTCTGCCTGATCGTTGGCTGTGACATCCCGTCTCTCCGTCTGCTTCAGCTTCTCTCCATCTTTTTGCTCGCTCTCTGTCTCGACTGATCTGCGAGCTGATTGGTTGACACAACATCCTGTCAGGAGGTTTTCTCAACAGGATGTAGATTTCATCCTCGAGTGATCTTCTTCTTCTGCAGCAGAACAGGAAACTGATGTCCCTCATGTTATCACGGGCGCCAAAATGATCAAAATACGTTAACCTGCCGTCCCACGGATGGCCACAGTCCGGGTTGGGACCCGGGTCCTGCCCAGACCTGGACCTATAGCCGTTTAAAGGACTGACGGAGTGTTTTAGTGTTTACATTTTAGTCTTCATGGCAGATTCAGATTCCCACAGACGAGACGAGAGACGGACTTGAGTCAGAGCTGAATGAATCAGTAATCAGTATTGATTGCTGTTGAGTGGTATTGAGTTTTGCTTGATGTTTGTGTGTGATGTCCTACATGTGAGATGATCCATAAGCAGAAACACGACTGGCTGAACCCTCACGTTGGACCTAAAGCTCCCCCTGACCTAAACTCAAACCAAGTTAATGACTTACATGATGGGGACTTCCGTTATGTCCCCACAAGGACGGCAACATGATTGTGTAAACAGTTTTATGTCCCCACGATGTCAGTAATACACACGCACACACACACACACACACACGCACACACAATAAAATAAGATAATGAGATCAGATGAATAAAATATCTCATTTCTGTCGTCACACATGATGGTTTTTATTGGCTGAGATAAACGCTGTAAATTCATTGGACGGAGAGAAGAACGCGAGGTGAGACGAGGTGAAGGTCCTGATCATCCGTCCACCTCGTCTCCCCTCCTGTAACGAGCAGATGAATCTCGTCTGCACTGATTTGACTCTGCTGCCGCAGCAGATCGACAGACGGACAGACGGACACGCAGCGAGCGGCTCTTCAAACTGAAACCACCGGAGCGCCACTGAAGGCATCACAGTCTCACTCACAGCCTTCCTGCTGGCTGTAAGGCCATTAGGGGCGTCAGCCTGCTCAGTGTCGGCACGAGGTTCAGCACTGGTCCCATCACCCACACCAGGATGTGTTTTGTCTGGTTGCTGTTGAAATGAGGTGTATAAAATGATCACATGAACCCCCGTGTCCATGTCTCTGCAGGGCGGGCTTCGTCTCCACCCTCCTCCTGCTCCTCCTGCTCATCGTGGTGCTCAGGGTTGTGCCAGCTGTCAGTCAGTCCAGCGACCTGTCAGGTAGGTGACGACAGCCGCTTTGTGATTGGAGCTTGTTAAGACTGCAGTTCAGCCCGGCTGACCAGCTGACCGGCACAGTGTGGACGCCCTGAAAGGCTTCAGTCTGGTTTGTCTGGCAGATCCATCTGGGTGAGGATTTCTTCCTCAGGTGAAGCAAATTAAAAACGTGAAATATGAGCGGGTTGATATTTTGTGAACGTCCACGATGTGAACAGCACGGAAGGTAAAGAATGTTCCCTGTTGGCGTGGTGCGACTCTGCAGAGGTGAGGTTAATTAAAAGCCGAAGCTCTCGCCCCGTGGGACCAGGAATGGATGCTTCCAGACAGGAGGCTCATTTGTAATGCTGTCTGAAGGTGTGTGTGTTGGAGGGGGTGGGCAGAGGGGGGTGGGCCATGTGGGGGAGGAAGGATGGGTGTAAAGTGAGGAGAGGAACATTTGGTCGGGGGGGGTGGATGGGTGGATTTTGATTGGATGAGGGTGAAAGACAAGAGATGATTGGAATGAATCCTTTGGGGAAACTGCAGTAATACACACTGTACATATAAATATGTTTAATGTCCCATAACTTCAGGCTGAGATGAGGCTGGTATTTACTGTAAGTGCAGTGAGTGACTGGCAACAAGCTGACTCAGCACAGAGTCTGAGTGGGCCAAACTCAAAGACCACATGACCTTAAGGCTCGTTTCAGGTGAGCTAAAGTGAAAGCTGTTGTTGTTTCAAACTCGTTACCGAACGAAGGTCATGTTTTCAGTTTGGCTAACGTGGAGGGGGAGGGGCTTACCAGCTGTACTGCAGCCAGCCACCAGGGGGCGACACAGATGTTTGGCTTCACTTTTGGGGAGCGTTTGGCGTGTTTTTCCCTAAACCTTCCCCAAAGTAGATAACGTATGGCTTCATGAGAACAACACAGTATGTATTGATTATCAAGGGAAGTTGTTAACTCTTCAAACAGTTCATTTATTCATCTGCATACAGAAATCGTTTCCTCACTCACCTACACAGTTATGGATATTTTCAGGCCTTTAAAAACAGGCTCAGGTTAATAAAACTGCTCGTGACATTTTTTCTTTCAGTAGCATCAGAACAGCACAGAAACTAAAACCTACACAAACAAATCAGAGCAGGACGTGTGTGTGTGTGTGTGTGTGTGTGTGTGTGGGGGAGGTAGACGGGCAGGTGGTAGTGCTGGATGGAGCGAATGAGGGTGAAGGTATTAGTGTAGATGGATGGATGGATAGTGAGGGAGGAGGAGGGGTGGATGTTGAAGAAGGTTTTAATAGAAAGACTAATACTCCAGCCGGGAAAACCTGACAGGTCAATTACCAACACACACACACACACACACACACACACACACACACAGGAGGTGCAGACAGCCTCCATTAATCCCATGCTCAGGGTTCAGGATCCTGACAACCGGTGGAGCTGAAACTGTCCTACACTGTGGGGTCTCAAAGGTCCTGGACCCAGACAAGCCCAGGTTCCTCCCTGACGTTTAGTTCTTCAGCTGCTGCCTCAAATTTCACTTTTTTCTTGCAACCTAAACTTGATTTGTCAATGTTTAGATGTTTTATTGTTTTGTTAACCTGAAAGGTTTTGTAGCTGCAGTCGTCTTTACATCAATTAGAGCTGCAGCTAAAGATTATTTCCATGATGGGCTCATCTGTCACTGATTCCTCTGCTGAATCCTTAATCGTTTGGTTTTAAAAGTGACCCCATCAGAATTTCCTCATACAGCATGTTTTTTCTCTAACCAGCAGTTTAAAATGTAAAGACGTTTCTCTGACTAATACGAGACAAAGAAAGCAGACATGAGCGAGCTGCTTCCAAAAAACCTGAAACTGTAGATCGATCGTCAATACCGGTGCTGATTGATGAGTTACTGTTCTTCAGAGGAAGAAATAAAACCTAAACTGTGTAGTCTGAGCTTCACAACGTCAGGAAATGTTGGGCTTTGTAGATGTTTTAGTTTTTATAGTTTTTTTAGTTCTATGAACTGGTTAACCAATTTTAGGACATCGTTTGGGTTCTGGAGCAAATGTTTGGGTTTTATTGGACCCTTCAGCTGCAGCCTCAGTCTGACGGTCTGTGGTCTGACGGTCTGTGGTCTGTGGTCTGACGGTCTGTGGTCTGTGGTCTGTGGTCTGTGTGAGGTGTGTTAGGGGGTCTGTCATGTTAAGACACCAGAAGAGTCCTGCTGGTCCAGAAGATGTTCGTCATCCTGTCATCGTCGTTATCCTCCATCTAATTAACTCATTCATTATAAATGAATGTGCGTCTCTGAATTGACTGATCGGTTGATTGATTGGCTGAAGACTGAATACTTCAGTCAGTCATTAATCAATTAAATCAATAGTCAGACAATTAGTCAGTGCTGGTTTTGATGATTAATTGGCTGTTTTCCAGTGAAAATTTGAAGTTTCTCTTTTGAATGTGGTCATCAGTCAGAGCTGACAAATGTGTTTGCATGTAGATTGGTTATCAATACTACACTACCCATGAGCCTCAGCAGAGGACACCACTCAGAGGTCTGAGGCCACAGGTGAATCGGAATCTGGACTCAAACGGTTTGTGTCTTACTGACCGGACGGCTGGACGCCCTCCGGTGGTTTTGATGGCTCGGTTCAGGGGCTGGTCGATAGATTTCTGCAGGACAAACGACTTTCTGTACGTCTTTCTGCATGGCCAGAACCTCAGACTTTTATGTTCACTCTGTGCAAATCAATCGACCAGCCGTCACGTCAAGATCACACCGAACATAAACACTCAGCCATCAATGGTTTCGTCAATACACGCCTGCGGTGGCGTTCAGACGAGACGAGGGGGACGCCGCCGCAGACGGTCGCAGCTACGAGGCGTGAAACACCACAACAGTAACGCAGATAAACTCGATAGCAAAATGACCACGAGGTTGTTTAAAACAGAAACGCTTTGACTGTGTTAAAATACATCGGCCAACAGCTGTCACCAAGTGCTTCTTCTTTCACTACAGTATTTTTAAGTGCAAAAATCCTAACATCCATTTATTTCTCCGTAAGCAGATTTTATAAATTCTGTAAAAGTCACCTCAGATCGTTTTGATCAAACTCAACAGGAGCCCGTTTACCTCCGCTACACTTAATCCTTTTTGCTGGTAAAAATCAGCTTTGCTGGTGGATTTTTGATCTGCTGAGTCCAGATGCTGCCAGCTTCTCACACACTTGCTGAGCCGATTGTTGAGCCTTTTAGTTCCTCCGTCAGTCGTGGTTCCCCTCAGACTGGCATCAAACGACAGCCGATGTGACAGGAATTTGTTCTGTTTTTAAGATTTTGCGGGATTGTCAAATTCAGGTTTAAGCCTATTTTAATCTGCACAGCGTCCACCACATGTGGCCTCCTTTTTCCACCAGACTTCGTCGTCTTCCTTCCTGTTTGTTTAGACACGTTTTCGTTCTGTTAAACGCCACACTCGATTGATTATACACAAAGCTTTGAAAAACTCTCAAATTCTTCTGAAATTTGCAAACAACAAGAATTCGTGAAATATGACAAATCAAGTAAAACCTCATGTGACAGCAGCTCCTGGTCAGATTCAGAACCTCGCTCCAGGACTCTGATGAGACCCTGGTCTCTGGTCAGGGTTTCTTGGTTGTTCTGCAGGTGTTTGCTCCACCTGTGCCACTGAAACCTCCAGACTCTCCCCGTTTGGACACTGAGGGAACCGGCTGCCGTTCGGTGTTTGTTACTTGTGTCCTGTTTAATGAGCAGACTGGGATTCAGCAGCGTACTGAGGCTTTCCCAGCCTGAGATATTTTCAGCATGAAGGTCAGGGTCAGAAAACTGTGGCTTCAGCCCAAAAGCATCATCAGCCTGGTTCTGTCCTTCTCACTGTGGACTGATTAGGCATTTCCATCCCACAAACCTCCCGTTCTGTGCAGCTCTTGTTCCAGATGTGATCAACTGAAGGAGTTAAATCCGAGAGAACGTCCGTCCTCCTCGTCTGTACCAAGTGTTCAATGGGAGTTTCATTGTTTTAATGGAGCGGCTGCTCTCTGTGTCGGAAGCCTTTAATGAGACGGGAGCGTATTAACGTCGTTCCTTTAACGACAACATCCACTAAGCTCCATTTGATTCTCACATAAAACCTGAACCAGAGCCTGGACCCGACCCAGAGGGAGGGACGGACGTCCTTCTTCTTCTCTGTCAGTTGCACGCATGTCAGAAGACCTCCTGCTGCTCCTTTGACCTTTGTTATCATGAACCCAACCTTTCCTAGTTTTTACAGCCACGCTCTCCTCGTCGAGACGCTGGGTTACATCTGAACAAACCACCTGCTGTTGAAGTAACCTGTGATGTCCCCCCACAGAGACCACCTGTTATGACTGGGGCGAGTCCAGTAAGGGGGCGGTCTCGGTCCTGGAGGGGGAGGTCGGCTGGCTCTCTTGTGATCTCTTCTCTCATCCCTCTGTCTACAACTACACCTCCACCCAGAGCGCCGGGCACAACCTCGTCTGGTACCGTCTTCCTGAGGGTCAGGACCTGGAGCAGCCAATCACGACCAGGTACAGTGCAGGAAGTCCTCATCTCAATTTTTTACTCACAGACTTAGTGCAGGGTCACTGCAGGGGGTGTAGATGTAAAATAAAAGGCAGTTGAACCCCACCCTGAAGACCTGATGGAAGGACAGATGGACCAGTTGATCAGTTTATTATGCTATAAGTTTGTAAAGTTTGTAATGGAACAGAAATTAGTAATGAAGAGCTCATGTTTTGCTCAGTTTGACTTGGAGATGAAATGTGTGTGATCACAGCTGACACACACACACTCAGAGTGACTGATGGTGTTTCGAAGGCCAACGGCTCGATTAGCGTCTCTGAGGACGTTCGAGTTTGTCCTGATGTCGTTCTAATTGAGTCGTGTCTGATTTACGTCCACTCACAGTTTAATGTGATTCTTTGCAGCTCGCGGATCATTAAAGACAAAGAGAGACTGTGGCTGCAGCCCGCCGCCGCCTCCGACGGCGGACAGTACATCTGCATGCTGCGGTAAGACCGTCACTGCTCTTCTTGTGTTCATATTAGCATCAAGTTTGTGTAAAGGAGACATTTAAGGGCTGATGGAAGGTCGAGCGGAGTTTCTTCACCCACAAAAACATTTCTGCTAAACAGCTGAAGCAGTTCAGGACTTGTTTCAGCCAGAACAAAACATAAAATGTGTCCACGCAGTGTGCAGAAGCTCAGAAGCTCAGAAGCTCAGAGATCCCAGACTGAAGCCATCGAGCTAAACTCATGTGGTTACGACACAGCGACACAAAGAACTCAAAGGTTCTTTCTGGCTGAGCGGCAGCTTGTGTGCTCCGTGTAATAACAGTAACAGTAAGTTACTCTCACTGCTCTAACAGTCAGAATCCAGATGCTTTAAATCAGCCAGGAACATTAAAGGTTTGATTCTGTGTTTTCTCTTCCTCACACACACCTCAACACACTGCAGATTTAAAGTAGACAAGTAAACCAAAAACCTCGCTGAGATCAGTTCAGACCTTTTGATAATAATTCAGAAGTTAAGGACCAGGACTAAAGGCACAAATTTCAAGAGATAAAAAGTGACAAGATTCTGCTGATTCCTGTGGATCCTTCAGATAAAATCAGTTTCGATCCTCCGTCTCGGCTGCTCGACACTTAATCAGCTAAAGTGACTCTGAGAGCGTCTTAAAGATCTGCTGCTGCTCGGCGGCGGCTGGCGGGGGTCCAGACCGGCATGTGACTCGACCAGCAGGATCAGTTCATCTGCTGGGAGGAGGTCTGCAGGTCACCGAGCTGAGAGGATGAGGAGCTCCGGCCTCAATCAGCCAATCGAAACGCAGCGAGTCATAGACTCACGTTGTGTTTAAAGAGTGCTGGTGATGTGAGACAAGCTAAAGCCTGATGGATGAAGATAAGGGACGAGTCTTCAGCGTTGGGCAGGAAGCGCATCACTGCTCCAGCTGAACGTCTCCACAGATGGTATCTGTTAGCCCGATGAACATCACAACAGGATGTTTTCTCTTCAAATGATGAAGAATGAGGTTTTTTATTCCCGACTGTTTAAATGTTGTTAAGAGAGTTTTTTATGAGCCTGTAACTTCTCTGAACCAGCGCTGCAGGTTGTGACTCCTGTTCTTATGACGGTCTTACTGCTGTGATGCTGCTAACAGCTCCGAGATGCGTCTGAATCTGCCCATTGTGATCTAGTTTTATTTTCCTGTGTGGTCAGATGTCACTTCCTGCCTCTTTTGTCTGATTATCTTCTAAGAACCTGGTTTCCAGCTGCTGCTTTCCGTGACGTTTGGGAGATGAAGACTGAGGTCTTTGGTTTGTGGTTTGCTCGGCTGCACGTTTTGATGTCCTACATAATTTTTTTCTTTCTCTGCACTTCTTTCCGAGACTGTACATGAGAGACGTTTAGCCTCAGAGAGCGCTGTGTTATGAAACATCCAATCAGAGAGCTTCCAGTGCTGTGTGATGGAGGTTCAGTGTGTCTCTGTCTCTGTCTCTGTCTCGCAGTAACAAGACGTCCTGCACTAAGATCGCCATGCGTCTGAAGGTGTTGCAGCCCGACGAGGTGGTTCGCATCGCCGACTGTGAGCCGCCGGCTGCCATGGCAACAAGTCAGATGATCATCCCTCTGCAGAGCGGGAAGGTGATGAACTGTCCAGATCTTCAAGAGGCCGTCAAGATGGCCGACAGCGAGCCAACTGTCACCTGGATCCACGTGATACCACAGAGCTCGGTAAGTTGTCAGTGAACTGTCAGTAAGTAGCTGAAGCATGTTGGTCAGTCGGTGGTCATGACAGACGCATGGGCCTTGCTTTCCATTTCAGTCTGACATGTTTTGTGAGGGTCCAGGACTCATTCAGTCCAGCTTAGCACAAAGAGTGGAAGCAATAAAGCTGATTCTGATTCTGATAAACATGTCATCACTTTTTTAAGATGATTTGTTGAGCTTGTTAGCAATCAGTTGCTTATTTCCACTTGAAGCCTGACAGTAGTGCAGAGTGGTTAAATATTCCCTCTCTTTTAGCTCTGCTTTTGGCCTCCACCACCTGCTGCTCTGCTCTTTAGCTGCTAAACAGTCCCCGATGTTAAAACCTGTTCCTGTCCTGCTCTGTCTCCCCGTCTCATCCCTGTCTCGTCCTGTCCTCTCTGTCTCAGCGGTGTGAACAGCCTCCGTTCTGGAACAACAACCGGCAGCAGACCGGAACCAGTCTGCAGGTTCACATCATGTTGGATCCATATCAGGGTTTATATTACTGTAAAGTCCACTTCCAGAGGGGAGGCAAAGCACTCGAGTTCACCAGGAGAATCAACGTCACCGCAGTCTGTGAGACCAACACACGACCGTGATCATGCAGATGTTCATGAATGGGACTGGAGCTAAACTCTGCTCTGTTTTCCTCTCTCAGATCCAAATTCTACACCCAAAGAACCCACCATCCTCCACCCGGCCAAAGACCAGGTCTTCGCTGTCAAACAGGGTAGGCTACCAGCAGAAGTGTCAGATAGCAAAAATGAATGAATTAAAATATCCTTAAACGAAACCAAGTCAGACACAGAGTTTCAAAATTTGCCAGCAGACCCAGAAAACTAACCACGCTTTGATCAGAGGTTCTGTAGGAACGTTCATCATGTGAACAGAGAGGGAAACACCAGATTTTGTCTCAGGAAGATGCCACCTTTGCTCTTGAAGTTGTTATAACAAAGTAAAACAGACCTTCAGATTGATCACAACTCTCAGCGCTTCATCAAATAAACACCAAAAAGCAGCTGCTGTGAAGTGAACTTGCTGAAACCGAGAAGCTCTGAGGTGAGAAACCTCAGCTCTGTAGATCACGTGTCCCGTGTTCTCCAAAAGCAAGTGCAAACCACATGTGTCCAGATGTGTTACGCTGACTGTGTGCGACGGTAATGTGTTCCTTTGTGTGCTGAGAAAACCAGCCGTAAGCCTCTGCAGTGTATCCACGCGGGAGCCCCAGTGTCCTACAGTGTCATACCGTCTCCTCCACCTGCAGGCGGACTCTCAGGGCGTAAAGCTGCTCTGGCAGTGATGGAGAGGCGCCTCTTCCTCTGCCAACAACTTCTTTTAAATTGGTTTTCCTGAGAGCAGCTCGCAGGAGATTCAGCATGCGGGAAGTTAATAGTCCGTACAGAGTTAGAGGAGGCTGCAGCAGCTCATGCCATTAAACACAACACGGCGTGAACGGCGAGTGCGGACCGACATGAAACCACACGTCACACGGACGCAGCGTGTGTTAGTGCTGACAGTCTGTCTTCACTCTGATGAATGTCTGAAGGAAACGTGTTTCATGGACAGACGGATGCTCAGTTTTAGGGTTTGTTCTTCCATCTCAGTTTCCACATCAACACCTCTTCGATCACCAGTCCCTAAAGTCATTAAACATGTAAATTCCTTTGTGGTGGAGCAGTGAGGCCACTGATAACACGGACTGGTCTCTGTGAGCAAGACGCCTCAAACCCTCAAAGACAAAGATTAACAGAACGACCACAAACGCGTGAGACTGAGCGTAATGTGAGAATCTGCTGTTACGTTATGTTCTTATGTTCATATAATTTGGACCAAACTGAACTGGATTAAATTGGGTGAATATTCCCCCCGTCAGGCGCGGACGTGATTCTGGTTTGCAAAGCTCTGTTCCCTCATCTGGAGACGTGGGGGGACATTTGGTGGACGGTTGATGGGATGATGCTGGACAAGCTTCCAGACCGCCGTCGATTCTCCAGCACCAACAGGTTTGTTTGGTTTGAGATCCACATTCAGTTAGACTTTTAGATCTCTCAGTTCATTGGCTGTTACCTGCCTGATAAACTCAGCAGGATGACTTCAGGGTCGGACAGGAGTGTTCACATTAAGAGTTTTATACTGCACCTTGAGTGTAGTTTTATTTTGAAATATGGTGAACTTTGTGCTTGTTTACAGCGAGGTGAACTACGACTACGGCAACCGGATCATGGAGAGCAAGCTGGTGATCCAGGACTTCCAGTCTGAAGACCTGAACCGAGAGTTTAACTGCTCGGTGAGGAACGAGAGAGGCTTCGAGACCCGCAGGACTCAGCTGGAGGAGGATGGTGAGGAGAATCCCAGCTCACACTCAGACGACTTCCCCGTTTTTATTCAATGCTCACGCACTGCAGGAAGCGCTCTTGTTAACCAAAAGATGCGGATCAGTTTGATTCTGGCAAAGTGCCGCCGGTCCAACGCTCAGCCTGATTACAGGAAAGACTGCAGGTGTTCAGTGCATTTCTATCTGATGGGCAGGTTTTGTATGATAAGATGAACATATTTACTGAGCTTTTCTACCTGTTCATGCTTTTGCATCAGGTTTTATGTCTTTTATAAGTTTATGTAGCTTCGGCAGGAGGATCTGGAGGAAAGTGGAATATGACTGATGTCCATCCTCTCTGTGACTCACATGACGGAGAACAAGAAAAATGTCCAGCTGTTCCTTTAAATCTGCATGTGGGACAGTTTCTGACCTTGTGGTGTTTGTCAGTGTCGCTGCCGTCGGTGGAGCTGGGCTGCGGTCTCGGCGTCACTCTGGTCCTCATGCTGCTTCTGTTCGTCGTTTATCACGTCTTCTGGTTGGAGCTGCTGCTGCTCTATCGCTCGTGGTTCGGCACCGACGAGCGGCACACAGGTGAGAAATGGATCTGACTGGTTCTCTGGTTCCTGTTCGAGTCAGGCTGCAGGCCCACAGGTTTATGGTTTTTTTGTGTCAATGACAAACCTTCTCTGAAGTGTAAATGATCAGACTGCTGAGATCTCCGCCTTCTCTCCTGCAGCACTTCAGGTTTTACGTCCTGATACTAAATTTCTTCCATTTAATGATGATCTTTTCTGTCTGGCTGCAGTTTGGAGCATTTAGATTATTAAACCCAGAATCCGTGGAACATAAAGTGTAAGATTTATTCAGACGGCCCAGAAACAGTGTGGTGCACGTTCCAGCTCGGTTCCCAGCAGGGTTCCTTTTGAAAAGTTCTCCTGGTGCTTTCCAGGGAACTCGGAGATCAAAGCTTAAATTGGCCACATAAGATAATAACTCATGTCTGGTGTTGTATTAATGAGATGTTGGCTTTGCCACGAACAAACCATCAGGTTTCAAGGCCATCAGTGACAATGTAAGACAAATAAGTTTGACTAAACACGGACTGAGATCTCGGCTCTGCGTTTCGAGGCTGCTGCTTTCACACCCAGTCAGGATCAGCTGCTACTGATGAACCTCTGGAAGGTTCCAAACTGGTGGTTTTCTGTAGTCACAACAATCAACAAACAGATCAAACATTAAATGTTTTTGTACAGCTTTTGGTCAATAAGGATGAGCAGATGATCACACTGGAATGGGTTAAATTATCCACAGGGATGTGAAGTGTTCATGAGCCTTCATCATGACGACCGGCTGAAGATCAGATCAGGGGACTTTTTCACACGAATGTCACAAACGTTTTGACTTTGGTTTCCTGTGAAGATAAAGAAGAAATTTACTCACCTATCGAGAATGTTTTTCTCCAAACTGAAAAACACGATATCTGTGTGTGTGTGTGTGTGTGTGTGTGTGTGTGTGTGTGTGTGTGTTCAGATGATAAGGAGTACGACGTGTACATCTCGTATGCGAGGAACAGCGAGGACGAGCAGTTCGTCCTGTCGACGCTGCGCAGCGTTCTGGAGAACGAGCTCGGATACTCAGTGTGTATCTTTGACCGAGACAGTCTGCCGGGAGGGAGTGAGTATTCACAAGTACTGCAGTACAGCATGTGGTGATACTGCATTACACACACTGAATGCAGTACATACTGACACACGCTCATGTTGTAGTACACATTCTGTAGTACAATATAGTCTTACATCATTTTTATTACTGACTTGTTTTACTGCCTGGATTCCTGGTAGTTTTAGTACTTCTGCAAATATTCTGTACTGCTACTACCAGTGGTACAACCAGAAGTATTACTGCAAATAGTCTTGCTGCTGTTACTGCCAATACTAATGGTAATTTATTATGACAGACAAAACTTTTTCTACTCTTCGTCCTTTTTAAACTACTACTATAACTACTACTGCTGGTGCTGACCTTCATTCTACTACAACTATTGTTCAAGTAGTACAAGTATTTTGCTGCTTCTGTTAGGTTAGCTACAAGCTCTTTCCATCCTCTGGCAGTTATTAATGAAGTATTTTGGACATGATCTCATCAGTCAGCCAATCAGAATCCATCCAAGTAGAGCTCAAACAACTGAAAGCGACCTGTTTTATGTAAGCTAATTGACGGCATTTAGGAGACTCTTCAGGTGATCTACTCTCCATCAGTCAGTCTTGGTCATGTTGGTGTACAGTTTACTAAAAGCTTATATAACATAATATTAGGCTGGCTGGACCAACCCATCTCTGCCTCTGTTGGGGTCTCTGGACTTCATTTTGACATTACTGATGTGCTTGTTCTAGGACACCACTGAACTGATGTTGACTCATAGGACAGTATGAATAAAATTTGTCAGATTTCTTTTTGTTTCTTTTGTTTCACTAACAGGTCATAAATGTTCTTGGTGCTTGTTGCCACCGTTTACAGAACATCTTCTTTCCTTGGTGTAGATGATCACATTGTTATCATACTTATCGTCCTTTGTGCAGACAGCCCTTTACTATTGCTACCACTTCAGCTACTACATCTGCTTTTTCACTTGGTTCTGTCATGTTACTGCTGCTCCTCTTGGTGCTGCCACCATGAAATCTTTTTGCTGGAAATGGTCCAATTACCAAACTAAAACTACTGCTGTTGCCTTTATTGCCTTCACTATTCCTAAGAAAGACAGATGAATGAAACAAAGCGAAACACATTTCATCCATTCATTATCCATCTCTCCATCATCATCCTCTCATTAACACTCCTCTCTCCCTGCAGCCATCACTGATGAGACTCTGAGTTTCGTGGCACGTAGCCGGCGCCTCCTGGTGGTTGTTAGCCCAGGCTATGCCTCTCAGGGCTCCCAGGCCCTGCTGGAGCTAAAGGCTGGCATCGATGGCATGGCACTGGGCGGGCACCTGCGGGTGATCCTGATCCAGTACAAGCCAGTCCGGAGGCAGGGCTGGGTCAGGGAGCTGAGGAGGGCCCGGGTGGCCCTGGCACTGGTCCGATGGCAGGGGGACAAGTCCAGGCAGCTGACGTCCCGCTTCTGGAAGAGGCTGAGAGTAGAGCTACCTGTAAGGAGGGTTAGCAGGGAGGAGGAGGAAGGGAGTAATAAGGATGTGGCCCTGATGAGGCTGCACAGTCAGAACAGCACAAACTCCCAAACAGGCCTCATCAGCAACACTGTCAAAGACCCGCAGAAGGTCCTGAACTCTGCAGCGTAGCCATGATTTAGCTCTGCAGTCTGTCCATACAGTGCTTGAGAGTCAACTTACTACAATAATTTTTCACTCTCATACTAATTTTCAGTGTTTTTCTACAAAACGTTATTCACATTTAACAAGACTGAAGTGTACAAGATCCTCTGTGAGGCTCTATTGCAACTTATAACATCAGAGGACACATCACATCAGATGCTCACATGTCTTTGGTCTTGCAGGTATTTGATGATAGCCTTGAAGAAAATTTTGACCTGGTGTTGGTGCTAGATAGAAGGTCAGGTTATATACCCTATAGGTGTTTACAGTTTCTCCTCTGGTCCTTACAATAATTTGTTAAACCCAAATATGTTAATCTCATGATGGCAACAGAGAAACAGTCTGGGGTGGCCAAAGTTCAACCACTTTGTTTGTAAAACTCATGTTAAGTCACACACTTTTGATGTATATGAGTCCCAAACTGCAATACCCCTTCATAACCAGCAGGAAAATACATGCATCTAGACTTTGCTTAACAATATGCTCATTTCTGTGTCAACATAAGGTTTTCATAAACAATAATAAGGTTTCTATAAATATGTGATTTTATGCTTTGGTCCTACTTCAAATCAAAATTGAAGTCTGGCTCCAGTACATTTCTTGGTTGTCCAGTCTAGTAGGTTGTCAGATAGCAAAGAGCTGGCTGGAAAAGCAAACAGTCAGAAGTGTTCCACGTCCTCATTTCATGAACTCAGCTTCAGTATTGGTTGTCCTCTCATGATCAGTATCATTACCATCAATCACTTTCCAATCTGCACACTACCATCACTTTGTCACTCTGTACTTTTTATTACTGTATTGTCTATCCAAATAACAGAGCATTTTGTTACCTTCATGAAGACTGACTACAGTATTTTGATGAACTGGCCAAAGCCTTTATCAGTCTGTAACATAGAAATAAAGGTGTGTATCATCTGCATAGAGATTTACAGCCTCATCTGCAACAGTTTAAAAAAGCACCAAACTGTTAGAGGAAACACAGACTCACTAACCAAATATCCACATACTGCAACATTTCATATATTAGTAAAAGAAGATGTATTTACAGAGTAAGACTACCTAACTGTTACTTTAAGATGTTCTGCACTTTCTGTATTTTTGATGTTGTTTTTGTCACTGTTCCCAATCAGTGTGTCAACAATAAATCAGCTGTATCAAGTTAATACTTTTTTTCTGCAGAGCATACACAATGTTATATGTCTTTCAAACACTTTTGTAATGGGAGAATGTATCTTGCACTTTGTTATGCTATAATTTTTTGCATTTTACCGTATTTCATCTATTTTTGTAATAAATTAATTTTTTCATCTAAATGTCACCTTCATTCTTTCATTCAGTGTTTTTCATTTCATTTCCACAAAAGTACATAAGCATGTACTTCATTCTGATATGCACACAGTTATTAGTATAGCCATTAGTAAGTGAATAGTTAATATTCTATTCAGAAGTTTATCATGATTCTTTCCTCGAGTCTAAAACTCACCATCCCTTAAGTTAATGAGCCCACTCATTCAAATTTCATTTTAAAGAAATTTGTTATGCAGTGCAGAGTTTAGTTTAACCCAACAGACCTTTAAGGATAACATGAAGTTTGTACCCAGATTCCACTTCCTGGCTCTTTGCTGAACAAATAAGTTGAGGAAATATTGATGGGTCTCCTTCGTGTTTGTTCTCTGTGTTCATTCCTGTAACAAAATAGATTTGACTGGTGGCTGCCTGGAAGGTAAGAAATTCTCATGCTTTATGAAGCAACCAGTTTATAACCATGCTAGCTGCACAGCAATTCTTAGGCTACTGCTAACATTAGCATGCTATTATTCTAGACCAAAGTGTTCAAACAGTATTGCTACAAACTGTTGGTGGGTTTTTGGAAACAGGCCACAGTATATAAAGATTAAATAATCAGCGTTCGATGGGCAACACGATCTTGCGGTGACGTATAAATGGCACATCACTTTTAGGAACAGCGTAAGTTTTCAGAACAAAGTAATAAGTTAAAAACACTCCAGAACTTAATTAAGGATGTTTGTCAAAACATGTCAGTATTGACTTTTGGTTTCACTGTGGACACGGACGCTGGTCTCCTGGGTCTACATCCTGCGTTTTGATAACGTGCAAATGACTGAAGACTTTTGAGTGTTATTGATACGCCAGGCTGCAATGAGTTTCTCAGCTGCCTAATGTTAAGCTGATGACAAAGTTCTTGTTTCTGACTTTTTGTTTGTCCCCTGTCAGACCTATCAGAGGCCATCCTACAGTCGATGAAGCGGAGCCGCCGCCTGCTCTTTGTCCTCAGCCCAGATTTCCTGGTAGAGAAAAGCTTTAGCCTGCTGGAGTGTCGTCTGGGCCTCTACCTCCAACATGCCCACCAGGCCCTGATTGTTGCTGTTGTTTACCGCTCAATAAGTAAACTACCCTGTGTGGAGGTCGCTCAGTTCCGTCAGGCCGCCGCCACCTCCGTGACTTGGCGAGGGAGTCAGTCTGAACCACATCGCTCCCGCTTCTGGCTGAGGCTGAGGCTGGCGCTGCCCGTCCGGCCACTCGCGATGGGCAGGAGGTTGATTGACAGCACATCATCTCACTCAGATCTCGCTGCCCTGGCGCTCCAGCGAGCACAACGGATCCAGAAACTGAGCCAGACAGACAGAGCCAATCGGAGCCATAGAAACAGGTGGGCTTCAGCCAATCAGAGCAGCAGAAACAGACAGGCTCTTGCCAGAGGTAGGGGCAGAGTGAAGGGGGAGAGTACCTGCAGAGAGGGGGAGTCACAACACAGCAGGAGCTGCTCAGGATGTGCAGGCCATGTTGGTCAGGTGCAGGAAAGAAGGGCGGAGCTAACAGTGGAAACAGAGATGCAGCAGGTGTCACATGACAGGACTGAGATTCAGTCAGACCCTGTTCCAGAAACAGAGCCCAACCCAATTCCAGATTCCACCCATAACCTTCATTCAACCCCTGACCCCGGCCCCATACCTGACCTGGCCTCTGATCCGGACTCTGACTCTGCCCTCGCCTCCTGCCAGCAGGGCGATGATGGAGCCATACAGGAACAACAGCAGCACATGACTGCTTCAAGGAAGGAGAAGTGATGTCAGCAGGAAAAGGGGAGGGGCCTGCGGTTGAGGTGAGGGCGAGATGATGACATGATCCTGTACTGACACTAACTCCGCCTCTTTACATAAACCCAGTGGGGTCTTTCATAGAGGCTGTTCACACACACTTTATGTAGTCCTGCTTACATGGGAAATTGGTAAAACTAGAATCTTAAAATTATTATACTTTTCACTAAATTCAACCCCTTTTTGTTGATTCTACACTAAACCTGAATGCAGGATTTGACTCCTCCGTTAGATCATCTGATTCCAACGTAAAGACAGCATGAACTCGGATCTAATATGAAACTTAGAAGATTAAGTGACTTCCTTTGGTGGAATAAAATGTAAAACACCACTTAGAAAACGAACTCGAAAATGACTGATGTTATGTTTCTGTCTCTAAAGCTGAAACTGACTTAAAGTTTATTACTGACCAGATGGTTCACTGTGTGAACCTGACCTGAGTCAGGCCTGGTCCTGAGGATTCGTTTGGTTTGAAAATAAAGTCGTATACACCGGGCTCTGTTTTCCACCGCTCTGATTTAGACCAGTTATATCTACCAGTAACATATTATACCAGTAATATCTGTCAATAATCAATCTCTGTGCTCTCAAACACACTGAACAATATGAAACAGTTGCATGACTGCTCTGTAGTGAGACCGCGGGTGGCTGGATGACCTTGGACTGTTTGCTAAGTTTTTGATAAATAAAGTTTTGTATTGAAAACAGGGGTTTGTCTCAGGTTTGCGTCTCCACAGCAGAAGTCACTCAGTTTAATGTTCCTCTGATTCACTTCCATTTCAGTGAAGACGTCCTCTGTGAAGTCTGAATCTGCTTTTGTTGTGTCAGGAGAAAGATGCTCATCTTTTGTTTGGCTGACTGGTGATCAGAATGTGTCACACTCGAAACTTCACAATAACTAATGAAAAGAGTTTTATTTTGAAATGTGGATCCCACCTGATGTTCTCAGGTGACTTCAAGACTGAAAAATCATCTCCAATCAGCAGCTATGACCGACTCGCTCAGCAGGTGTCAGCGTTTGACTGCTGAACTGAGATCAGTTTTACATCCTGAGGACTCGTACCTGCTAAGGCTGGAGACGTTTAACTTCATTTCACTTCGATTTGTCACATGTTTGCTCCATAAATGTAAAAATAAATTATAAGAAGAATCTGAATATATGTTGTTCTGAAGTGAGTGAGTGTACGTTGGTCCTGTTAGCAAGTGATCTGTCCAAGCTTTCAGTAATCCAGGATACGAGTCACAAACTTTAATAACATGAGAATAATACAAATAAAATAAAGAATAAAAATATAATAATAATTATAATACTGATTCGTCGCCTCCTGATAATGAACATCTCATCTGAGATTTTCACTTACTGTTTATTTAGGACATTTCTTTTCACATTCTCGTTCAAATGTCTCAATATTCATAAGAATTTAAACTTCATTGCTCTTTAAAAATGTGGACTTGCTTCATTATACCGTGGCATAAAGTGGTCATAAAAAGACTGTAAATTTGTTTATTGTGATTGTTCCTGGGACAAATGTTGTCCACCCTAAATATCGTGACAGGGCTCTGCTCACATAAAGTTCTTTATGTTTTCCATATCTATGGTAAAGTCCGATCCATCCCGTCAGGTAAAACCGATCGATGATCCTCTCCCATCACGGCCTTCATGACGCCAAATCATTCAGAGGAAAAGCAGCAAATCTTAAAGTCTGAGGAGCTTCAACCAGCAACAATCACTGAACATCATCATCATCTGGTTAGTTGCTCCTTGGTTGGTTGGTTGACCAGTAGTTTCAGATGTCCTTGTATGAACAGCAGCAGTAACAGCAGGTTCTAGAGTTACAGGTCAGATAGTTCAGACTGCTCTCCTTTGCTTTCAATGAACCTGTTAATCATGTAGTTATCGTCCCTTTGACAGAAACCATTGAAACCAAACCGTTTCCTCTCTGCTGGGTCAGGTTTCGGTCCTGAAACTGAGCCGTAATCTGAATCTAATCGCTCCTTCCTCCTCTCGCTGACCGGCACGCTCGTCGCGGTTTAGCTTTTGTTTCGTTAGCACCACGCGGTTTCTGGTCTTCCTGTCATAATCTGCTCTCTGAAGGTCAATAGATGATGATTTAGCCTGAGTTTAATGTGACAATTAAATGCAATAAAAATGCCTTTATGGTGTTTAAAACTAAATGATTAGAACAGTGGTTTAAAATAAAATCTCATTCAGCAAAAGAGAAGAAAAGAAATAACCAAACTATGATGGTGAGATTAAAAACAAAACAAAAACGGCTTGTAGACTGCAGTTATTCAAAGCGGAGCATCATCCATCTTTTGTATGATCAATAGGAAAAAAGGACAGAGCTGATTAAAGAACTTTGTACAACAACAAGGGATCAATAACAGCTTATTGTATAGTGTATTGAGTGTGTGTGTGTGTGTGTGTGTTTTACTGAAGTTGTGGGGACATTCATCTGTTTACACAGCTACACTGTGGGGACTACACTGCTGTTATGGGCTACGGGATGCTTGAATTTCCCTTGGGATCAATAAAGTATCCATCCATCCATCCATCCAGCCAGCCATCCATCCATCCAGTCAGTGAGTCAGTCAGTCAGTCAGTCAGTCAGTCAGTCTACTTTAAGGGGACTCAACCCAACTCCCATAATGAAAATCAGTACATTTTAGGGTTGTTGTTGTTTTCTCTGAATGTCTTGTTTGTCGGAAATCTTTGCACTGTCTCCTGTGTGCTTAAAGCTGAAAGCAACATGTTACTTTACTAAGCTACTGTGGACTGACGCGTTATGCGTTACACATTACACGTTACGCGACCACAGTGTGACATCATCGTCACCTTGGCCTTCACCACCTCCTCACATCCGCCTCCACCCGTCCTGCTTCAACGTGCTCTGACTGATAAAGCAGAAATGGCTTTTAAAGAAAAACAGGCTCATCAGCGTTTATTAATGCAAGCCTCAGCTCGGCCAGTCGCCTTCTTCTCTCTGAAGCGTCCGTCATTACCTCAACGCCGCCGCTGAGGATCGCTGCCAAACAGGACGCCGCATCAACTCATCGATTAAAAGTTTGCTCCAAAGGAGTTTTCTCTGGCAGCCACAGTCCTCCTCTGATCATTTTATGATCCACAGATACGTTGGCTTTCAGTGGTGGATCTGCAGGAGGAGAACGGGAATCTGTCAGCCTAACTGACTGAGAAGTAAGATCTTACTGTAGTCGTGTGTTTGTGGCTACAAAAGAAGCAATGGAAGCTACGCTAACAAGCAGCCCCTCAAAGTAACCACGTGTCGGGGATGTACGGCAGACTGAGTCACCTGTTCCCACGTAGTTTTGTTTTTAGCCTGTATTATATACAGAGCTGAGCGCCCCCTAGTGTTCAACACGAGGAAAAACATTTCATATGTCAATGCCGACATGAGAGAGAAGCTAATTTTGCAAGGTGATGAGATTGGCCTTCCATACCTGCAGCCAGTTTGTGAAATACCTTGTTGAAAAAAGGTATAAACTAATATGCACGCAATCTATATGTTGCACAGCTGTATGCAACCCATGCTGTTCTGTTTCAGTTATGCAGTTGCACTGTTTGAACAGGCAGGAACTAGCCTGTTAGCTAATTTGTTTAATGCTAACTTCCTGTGGCGCAGCGGATCCCACAGGAAGGACAGGACTTCCAGTTCTCAGCTTCATGGTCACAGAGCTGTGTAGAAATGTGACTTTTGGGTCCTCTTGTGTGGTTTTGGTTCACTCGACACTTGGTCCAAAGTGAAGGAACCGTGTGAACTGGAGTCCTGCGTCGTCACAGCACCTCAGTCTGAACTTTACTAGATGTCACAAAGACTCGACCAGGAAGTGACTGATTGTGAGCGTGTGCTGTGGCTGATCTGTTAAGCTTTAACAAGATAAACCACATGAGAGTCCTCTTTGAAGTGGACTGATATACCTGATATATGATATATATATATATATACTGATATATGACTCCTTCAGTGGTCTCGGTCCAGTTGTCCAAATGAAGAGCTTTATGGTTATGTTGAGTCCATACTGGGTCTAAATGTGTTCACAGTCGGCAGGGTTTTTGACAGGAGCCGCATGTGTAGCCTTGCAGTGTGAGCTGTGGTTGGTCCGTTTGGACTGGCTGAGGTTGCTGAGCATGAAGACGAAGGAAAGGTGAAGAAACCTCATGAGTTCAGCGCTGAGATGGTGACTCGGAAGAGGGCGGGGCCTGATACAGGAGCTGGGATCAATCTGGAACCTCAGAGCCGAGATCGGATTTAACAGTTTGGATGTTTGTGTGTAATCCGGTCTGCTGTTCTCTCTAAGAACTGGTTCAACTGGTTATTAATTATAACTGTGAGATCATACCTGTGTGTGTGTGTGTGTGTGTGTGTGTGTGTGTGTGTGTGTCCATTGTTATATCAGACTGAGGCTCTGTGCCAGCATCACATTAGCTTTAAACTGTGTGTGTTTGTACATTTTTGAGTGTGTTTATGGCGCTGTGCCAGTACGGAGTGTGTGTGTGTGTGTGTGTGTGTGTGTGTGTGTGTGTGTGTGTGTGCGTGTGTGTGTGTGTGCTACCCTGCAGTACCAAAGGTCGTCTCCGTTGGTCGACTTACATTCCACACACGCTTAGAACACGCGACCGTCGTTATTTGATCTACTGAAGAAAAAAATCCATCACCCGCCGCTGAGTTCCTGATCATCTGCTAATCCCTTCAGACTCAACTGAAAACAGGACAAAGACAACATGTCCAACATGTCCAATGTCTGACCTCATCAGACGTTTTGTGAAGACATGCTAACCCTGAATGTGATGGCAGCAACACGTTTCCAACCAGGCAGGACAGGAGCAAGAACACACTGGGACAGTTGAGTCCTGCTCAGAGAACTCAAGTATGGAACAGCATGGAACAGCATGGAACAGCATGGAACAGTCCACCGTTTGGAGCAGTCCGCAGGTAATCTGGTTCATCTGTAACAGGTGAGAGGATCATGACTGAGTGTGAAAGGAACATCCTATGAAGGCTCAGTCATTCACAAGCAAGGATGTGCTGAACACCAGGTGATAGTCCAGGGCCTGGAGGTGCGTTTGGGCCCACACCCCAGGTAACTTGAATGTCTGTGAAGGCACCGTTAACGCTGAAGGTTCAGACCATCCGGACGACGTCTCGTTCATCCCTGCTGATTCCATCAAGACGATGAAGACACATACATGTTACAGCAGCGTGGCTTCAGAGTAAAAGAGTGCAGGAATTAGACCGAGCCGCCTGCAGCTCCAGACGCTTAAAACATGTAGAACATTTTGAAGCACAAAAGACGACTACACTGATTTGTTTTTGTTCTTGGATGAGGTGAAATATTCAGACTGAAACAGAATATCACCAGAGCGCAGTATGGAAATGTACTGTACAAACTGTACTGCAATACACACAAATACTCACACAGTAAACACAGACCACCACAACCATAAATCATCGGACACTGCAGGTAAAATATATCACACATTAGTCTGTGCTGTGGCCATAAACCACAATGAGCTGCTCATATACAATAGATGAGACAGCCTGTGTGTGTGTGTGTGTGTGTGTGTGTGTGCGTGTGTGTGTGTGTGTGTGTGTGTGTGTGTGTGTGTGCGCATGTGTGTGTGTGTGTGTGTGTGCGCATGTGTGTGCATGTGTGTGCGTGTGTGTGTGTGTGTGTGTGTGTGTGTGTTGGGTTAATTGTTGAGCAGGAGACTGCAGTAGTTAGCATGTTGGTATGCAGTTACTCATCATCACACAGGATGCCATTAAGACTCATTAACCATTAAACTGGGATGATGAGGACCTTCTTCTTCTTCTTCACTGTCTGCCCTGCAGCTCCAGATTCTCTGCAGCCTCAAACACTCCTCACACTCCTCCTCACACTCCTCACACTCCTCCTCACACTCCTCACACTCCTCTTCACACTCCTCACACTCCTCCTCACACTCCTCCTCACACTCCTCACACTCCTCTTCACACTCCTCCTCACACTCTTCTTCACACTCCTCCTCACACTCTTCCTCACACTCCTCCTCACACTCCTCACACTCCTCTTCACACTCCTCCTCACACTCCTCACACTCCTCCTCACACTCCTCACACTCTTCCTCACACTCCTCCTCACACTCCTCCTCACACTCCTCACACTCCTCCTCACACTCCTCACACTCTTCCTCACACTCCTCCTCACACTCCTCCTCACACTCCTCACACTCCTCCTCACACTCCTCACACTCCTCTTCACACTCCTCCTCACACTCTTCTTCACACTCCTCCTCACACTCTTCCTCACACTCCTCCTCACACTCCTCACACTCCTCTTCACACTCCTCCTCACACTCCTCACACTCCTCCTCACACTCCTCACACTCTTCCTCACACTCCTCCTCACACTCCTCCTCACACTCCTCACACTCCTCCTCACACTCCTCCTCACACTCCTCCTCACACTCCTCACACTCCTCTTCACACTCCTCCTCACACTCTTCTTCACACTCCTCCTCACACTCTTCCTCACACTCCTCCTCACACTCCTCACACTCCTCCTCACACTCCTCACACTCCTCCTCACACTCCTCACACTCCTCCTCACACTCCTCCTCACACTCCTCCTCACACTCCTCACACTCCTCCTCACACTCTTCTTCACACTCCTCCTCACACTCCTCACACTCCTCCTCACACTCCTCCTCACACTCCTCACACTCCTCCTCACACTCCTCACACTCCTCCTCACACTCCTCACACTCCTCCTCACACTCTTCTTCACACCTTTGTCTCACTGTACAAAAGTGAAGCTGAAACGTCTCAGGGATAGGAACTGCGGCGCGAACATGCTGCTCTGTGATTGGCTGTTTGTCAGTGAAATACACTTTTAGAGTTTTTATGTCCATCACTTTTTATCAAAGACGTTTTCTAGCCGAGTCGTTCGTTTGATTCTGCTGACTGATGTCCAGCAGAGACTTGAGGAGAGACACACTGGGAGACATGAAGGACACAACCAGAGAGTCTACCATCAGTACAGTAAAACTGATTAACTGCTCAGTCCACCGTGAGGACAGTGTGTGTGTGTCCATGTGTGTCCATGTGTGTCCACTCAGGTCTCCACTTCCTCGTTGTCCTCTGAATGCACATTAACTCGCCCGGCAGCGGGAATCTCCTCTCTGCTGGTTTTCTCCCTCACTGATCACTGAGCTCCACCCACAGGGCGGAGGTCAGCAGCATCCACACACTCATACATGACGCATTACGCAAAAACCAATTAGTGTGAAGACACGGCAGACTCGGTCAATCTGTAACTCTGTGTGTGTGTGTGTGTGTGTGTGTCATACTTGTGTCTGTGTTCCCTCATCAATCAGCTAATTACTGTGAGAGACTGATCGATCAAGTCCACACACACACACACACACACACACTCACAGTGCAGGGCTGCTGGTCTGTGTGGAAGCTGAGACTGCTTCACTTCCTTCTGATCTTCTTATCACTAAACAATCAGATCTCCATCGTTACCACTAAAATCCAACCAGTAAAAGGTTGTCGAGGCCTCTGAGCTCTGGTAGGCTTTTAATGTGAAATGTCTCCAGGAAGTGACTGGTTTCCTTGACAAACAAATCAATACTGATACGACCGGGATACAGATGACTGTCAGAGCAGAGGGAGGATGTGTGTGTGTGTGTGTGTGTGTGTATCATTACAGCTGCTGATTGTACGTCTGCTGCTCTTTGTGTCCATAAAGTTAGTTGAAAATGTTCAAAATCAATGGACTCGTCTTTCCAAGCTGAACTTTGCATTTGCTCTGTTTGTCCTCCAAAAGGCAAACCAGTCTCGTCCAGTTTTCTCTCCTCGGTGGTCAGCAGAAAGCTGTGACAACATGATATGTTTTTCTGCATAGATCATAAAAAATAAAAACTGTTTCCTTTATGTGCTGCTGTGTGCAACCGGTCAAGGCAGATGGCTGCCCGCCTAGAACCCGGGTCTGCTGCGAGGCTTCTGCCTGCTGACAGTGAGTGTTGTTGGGTGTCTGTGTTTGGTCTGCTCTGACTGATAAATAAACTGAACTGAACAGATTTCAGGACAGGTTATACGTACATTATGGCCTCGACTGCGCCCTGAAAACGTTTTGTCTCAGTGTGTTATTGTCAGAATGTACACAAGCACATGCAGCGTAACATGATTCAACAACAAAGTGCATTTGATCACTTCAACTCTTCAAACTTCTCCAATTGTCTCCCTTTTCGTTCTCAGTTAAAATCAAATGTGACAAGTAAGCATTCCTGAAGAAGCCACTAACAGATAAATTATCATTAGCAGCCTCGGCCTCTTCTGTTAGTTATGTTTTAGAACTGAACACACAAACACATAAACACAGTAAACGTCAGCCACTCGTCTGAGCGTCCTATCAGCACCCTCACACTCTGCGCGTGTGTTTTACTGGGCTGAACGCCATCAACAGGCACGCAGGACGTGTTGCAAGAACCGAACTCCGAGTCCATGAACCTGGACTTGTGTGGGATTGTGGGACACCGCTGTGGCAGACGGGGAGACATTGTGGGGGTGGGGTTTAGGGTGGTGAGGGGTGTGGCAGCTCATTAGGAGTTAATGTCAGGTTAATGTGCTCTCCGCGAGTGTGTTGTGGTCTGAGTCTGTGCTGTTAATGTTACACCTCCACCTGACTGACAGCTGCTGGCCCCGCCCCCTGCAGACTGCTCCTGTTACCGTGACACTGACATGTGGATCTGGTCCTGAGTCAGGCTGAGTCCAGATTCACTAATCAGGTCTGGTAGGTCCCCGACGTGTCGCAGCAGGTCTCGGTGTGGACCGAAGCAGACTCTGAGCCGGTTCTGATCCGATCGCAGGTCTGTTCCAAGTCCCCTCCAGTCCGAAGTGTGTTTTTCTTTTTATTCCTTCAGTTGTGTGTTGGAGCTTCGCTGGGCAGAAAGAGCTCACATTCACCACTCAAAGAGGTCAGTGAACGTGTCATTTTAAGAGGCGGAGCCTACGAGCTTGATTTCTGACATCATAAATAGTTTGGCAGCCAGTCCTGGTCCAGTTTTCAGCGAGCACAGGTGTGAGACACTGAAATGCACCAAGAACAATGTCATATGCTGCAGGCACTGATTAATTCCTAAAATGTGACGTAAATTAACATTTCTGTTTCAGTTTGCATACGTATTTGTTGACTTGTTTTAATTCCCCTGTTTGCTGAATCCCCATTTAATTTTCCATTTAATTTTTAACTTTCTTTGTTTTTAAATGAGGAAACAGGGAAGGGATGGAAAATCATGTGTTGGTCTTTAGTGAACTGGAACGTGAGCCAACTAAGAAAAATATAACATATAATAAGACCATAAGAGATGTCATACTGAAATGAACCTGCCGTACTTTATGAAACCTTCTGGGTTGCAGCACTTCTGTGAGTGCAGGTGAAAGCTGAGCTGCAGCTTCCTGCAGGAAACTGTTGAGGAAATGTTGAAACTAGTTGAGACTCTCGGAGTGATCAGCTCACCTGTGTGAGATGTGTCGATTCATTAGCCGACGTGTTTTGAGGTGAGCCAAGCTGTCAGGTTCTGCGAGAATGCGGCGGTGAGGCCGTTCCCCTCATCACCCGGGTGGATTGAGTTTCAGCCAGCCGGCCTCTTTAATGACCCCTTTCCCTGGCCGACACTCAGCTCCAGAGCCTGTGATCCAGAACGGCCCTCCTTTCACATTCCTGCCAGACTCAGGCCCTCCCTGCCCTGAAAGAGCCTCCAATCTGTTGGACATCTGCAGCCGGTCTTACCTTGTCATTAGAGATCGACCACTCGCTCGGGCTGCCACGGACACATCGCGCTCCCAACTTTCCCTCGGCCCTGGCTCACTCTCAGGGGACCCAGGGCAGGGCCGGGACCCTGTGTTGGGACCCCCAGGGAGAAGAAACCTCACCATCATTACCTGTGGGGGGGCAGGTTTGTGTGTGTGTGTGTTGGGGGGGGTCTCCAGGGAGGCGCTGGTCTCCTTTTGTTCCTGAGAAGAGAGGGGGCTGAGGGTGAGAAGGAGGATGGTCAGACTGGTTTAACTGGTAACCGAGCTAAAGACTGTACCCAGTCAGGCCTGAAACATGTCGAGGGATCAGAAGAGAAACAGAACCAAATGTCACCTAAATAAAAACAAAACAAAACAGTGTCTCATTTAACAAAACCTTTGTTTTCAAAAGCTCCCTCATGACAAGCAGATGGGGGTAAAAAGTTCCCAGCAGGGCCGAAGTCAAGCGACGTTGCTTTATTTGGATGGACAGGATGTAATGGCAGTAGAATAATGACGCCGTCAGTGTTCAGACTGGGTCCAGATACACCTCACATTCATCCTGCAGTTCTGTCTGCCACCGGGTAGGACACGAAGGCTGACTGCTGGTCCAGTCAGACTGGCATCCTGGGACCATGTTCATGTTCCCATTATAGACTGAATGAATGAATAAGCTCACACGTCTGTCCTGTGCTGTTGGTAGCTGATAGTCTGAGAAAAACAGGAAGTGATGCAGTTGTCTCTGTGACATCACCACCGACAATAAAAGTGTGAAGAAATGTTGGAGGAGAAAAGCTGTCCACTTTAAGGAACTGCAGGTCTAAATGTTGTGATCTAGACGATGATCTAGACACACAAATGTGTGAGTCAAAAGTTTGTGTGACCACTTCCCCATGAACAAAAGAAAATGTTTTTTCCCAATTTGATGTGGAAGAAAACCAGAAAAGACGTTTGGGATGACCTGATCAGACTCTGCAGCATCTGCTGGAAGGCTGAAACCCGGAGAGTGGAGGCTGTTAAGGTGTGTTCACACAAAACACAAAGCTAGTTTTCACCTCATGGTAACGTTTGATCACAGCATTATTTTTACTCACTTTACTCACATGAACAAATATATGTGCGTGTGTCTGTGTGTGTTTTCAGTCAGTTTAGCCTCTGACTGAACTCAGCAGTCACTCGAGACTCCAGTTCAAATTGTTCAAATCTGGATGCACAAAAATTGGGAAACGTGAACGAAATGATGATGAAGCCTAATGAGAATAAAGCTTAAATGAAGTCAAAGCGGCTGCATCTTACCACACATCTTACACCTCACTAAAGTACTGCTCACTCAACTCTGGACAAGCCATACATTTCAATTATTTGCACAATAGCGAGTCTGTGGTTGTAGTCACTTTATCTTAGCGTGACACCAATTAAAGGTTTGAGAGTTTTGACTGTGACCTTTTTCACAGGTTTCACAGGGTGATAGAAAAGAACAGATGAAGCATCAGCTGGTGAACATCTGAGACCAAATAATAAACATTTCCAAAAATATCTGCGTCCATCAACTAACATTCGATTCATGTCACGATTAAAGCTCATCAAAAAGTGGCGTCTTGGTTAACACAGAAGAAGGCCAGAGTGAGCTGAAGAACAAGCTGGGATGTTTTAAAATTATTAAGTAAATCAATGATCTTTCTAAGACTTAACCAAAGTCCTTCCGGTCGCCCAAACCAAACCACACTCAGGAAGGAGGTTAGGAATCTTTGCTCTAAAATCAACCAACATCCACCCTGAACTCTGACCTACAACTTGTGTTCAGTACAGGAACTCTTCTGTTAGCCGAAAAGACGTCGCAGCTGAACACAATCCAGTCACCAATCACACATTTGAAAGGTTTGGTAATTTGTAAACCTGAAATGCCTTCATCACCAGAGCTGTGAGGTTTCAGGTCCACGTTGTTAAATAAACAGACTCAGACACGTCTACGAATTTTTCTGTTAGTCCACAGTTTGCAGTAAGTCACAGTTTTCTCATCACATTCTGTACATATTCATATAAAAACATTACAGCACAAAAACATATTTTTAAATCGCAGCGATTCAAAACCTCACTGAAACAGGAAGAATAAGCAGTCCATATGAAGGTCTCCACTGTTCGTGACCATTTGTTGCTGCCTTAAGAGCTGCAGCAGATCTCAGACAGGGTGGAGTCACATCCTGTTTTACACCAAATCAGAAAAATAAAAATAAAAAATTAATGCACATAACGCGTCATGGCGTCATGTAAATAAAAACATATTGACATGTGTGACCTTCAGATGTGAAAACAACAGTTTTACAGACAACATGAAGCCCATTTTACATGCTAATCACATGCTGAACACCACCTTATGTTAATTCACCAGTGATAATGTATTCATTTCTTGTCTCTGAAGTTTCCAAAAGCAACATGTACATACGAGAAATATGTAAAACAGGTTTCACATGTGACCTTCCATTCTCAATGTCTAATGAAAATGTAACGGTTTTGTATTTCGAAGCAAAAAAGGATCAGAGGATTATCTGAAAACAATATTGTCGTAAAGCTGAAAACGCATCTTTGTTCATGAAAAAAATGTTTCAGGAAATTGTTTTTGTGCTGTTACAGCTAATCTTTCTAAAACTGTGTTTAGTTTGCAAGTTAGCTAGATGGCTTACATGCTACCAGCTAACACACAACGACACTTCTGTAGATTTGTTAGCTCACATAAGTTTTTGTCCAGTGACATTTTGTTTAATAACTGAAGATTGTTGTTTAAAAAACCATTTGTACTGATTTGTACCAAGTAGCTGTTGTTGCGTGAAAAGAAGGTTAGCAACAGTGACGTCTTTTAAAAACAGCTCAGAGTTCGGTAAAGTGACGAACCCTCCAGCCAGTTACTTATTACATTGATTCATTATATTTTTCTGTAATCTCATTTTTTGCACTTACTTTAAGGTAACAAACCATCTGTAGTTTCAGAACCGGTTTCCCTAATTCTGACAATAACAACTAAAATCGGTGCACTGATTGCTTTGGCAGTTATCACTTTGTATTATCACTTCTAGATGACAATGGAAACAAATTGGCACAAGGACATTAATGATATTTTTAAGTGGCAGTTTGTAAATAAAAACCTCAGCATATAGACAACATTTTAGGCAGTCGTATTAATTTTTAATGTTACATTCATTAGCTCGTTGACTATAAACCTAAAACACCTACAACTTGGCTCTGCATCCTAAAACAAGCTGGTTAATCTCACATTACCACAGTTTAAATTAGCATTTTTCCATTACTCCTGTCTTCTAAAATTTATAGTGAGCTGAGTGACACAGAAGAAAATCTGAATGAAAATCCGAACATCTTTATTGACGTCTGGAAGCAAAGAAGGCAAGTTATCAAAGGAATTTTCACCAGTTCCCAGTCCAGAGTCAGCTCACATGGCTAACTAGCTAAGCAAGAAATCAGGAAACTATAGACCAACTGCCCCTCATTAGGCTTCCTTTCAGGGAACTGAGGTGCTGCAAAGGACCAGTATGAGGTGAATAAGGAACTCTGACTGTGAATCAAGTAAAGCCACCCAGAAGCCACAATGGAATCACAGTGTAAAAACATGCAGCTAGAAATGAGAAGTGATCCGTCCCTTTTAAGGACTTTTTTGTCTTTTTGGTCCAGCACAAAGTCTAACAAGCCAGACACAAGTTCATCGTGGACTTACAATCATTAAGGTTTGCCAGGAACATGTATTCAGTCAACACAAAATGTGGTCCTTTTGCAGGAAGACCATCAGAGTTCCTATGATCCTTGTCTGGGCACCCAGGTGAAGTTCCACCTTCCCTCAGGGTCCTTTCTGATGAAGGCTTGTCCCTGGGGGAAGCTGTGGGTCTTGACACTGCTGGATGGGCTAAGAGACATGCTGAATGCCAAATCTGTGCGACTGCAGAGCGTCTCAGGCGTAGCAGGAGGCTGACATCCTGCTGAAGGACGCACTGGGCTGCAGACAGGTGCCCAGAGTGGGTTCACGACAGGAGTTGAGGACGACGAGATGGGGGGAAAAGAGGCGGGTTTACCTTGAGGACTGAAGTGGATTCTGTCCTGTGAGGATGCCCAGCTGCCTCTCAGAGTAGATGAGTAAGCAGGACGTTTTGCTTGATTTCCCTCCAGAGTCTGAGCTTGGCTCAAGGCAGTGATGGAACAGATCTCTGCTCTGTCTGGTGACTGGGTGAAGGCCTGTTCTGCTCTTGGTGGTCCAGACTGGAAGGCAGTTAATGTGTTGTAACTCACAGCCTCAGGAGCTTCACACTGTCTGCTCAGTCCAGTGGCAGTGAAGTCAGAGCACTGACGTGGAGAGGTTGTGCAGTTCTGAGGTGACTCTACAGGACGACAACAGTTTGCTCCTTGGCATTCGGCAGCATCATACCTACAATCAGTCTGATATGTCAAACACTGGCAGTAGTTGTTGACAGAAGAAGGCGTAGAAGCGGTGACTGGAGAACTGAAAGACGAGGTCAGAGTGGATTCAGAAGACGAGGAAGAGGTGACCGCGGCATCATAAACTAAACTGTTGAGGCTGTACTGAGGCGAGGAAGAGGAGTCGTTGTTGGATATATCAATGGTGTCACGATCCTTCAGTCCCAGCGTCCGTAGAACCCAAAGGTCCAAGTTTGGTTCTGAAGAGGAGGCGGATGTCTCGGAGAACTCAGAGCAGAACTCGGCAGTGAGGTTCCTGCAGACTCTCTTGCTGACCTGCTGGGAGGTTTGGAGTGGATGACTGTAGTTCTGGAAAGGTCCGTCGTGTATCTGCATCACGTTTCTCTTCAGCTTCCTCCTCCCATCAGCAGTAAGTTTCTATGAAGGGAGAACAAGGACTGATCAAGAAGCCATATGAACACCTACACCTAATTTGTATCAGATACTTTCCACAACCATCAGCTTGAAGAGGTTTCATCCATCACACAGGCATAAGAATTAAAGGCACCTGAATGCTCAAACCTCTGCTGTTGTGTCAAAGTGCAGCTGAAAGGTGCAGTTAGGATGAGTTAGGAAGCTGATGCCTTCATGATCAGGTTATCAGGACTACACATCTGTCAACTGGTGGAGCTCAACATTGTGAGTAAGCGTTCACAAAATGTTGATGTGTCATAGAAAAAACTGAAAGCAGCTCTTGGGCCTTAAAGTTTGGATATCTGGACCTCCGATGGTGTCTGTGGCGGGAACGTTAATGGCTGTGATGGTGGACCGACCTTTGCTGTTTGTTCCAGGTCCCTCACAAAAGAAGAGCTGAGAAACTCTCTGAGTTTGTTGTTCTCCTCCTGAAGTCTGACCAGTTCCTCTTCCCTCTGCAGCAGAGTGTCCTGAAGCTGGAGGAAGATGAAGCCAAACACACAAGACTCGACTGCATTAGACCAAACCTGTGCAAAACTGAAACAAATGGGTGATCATGCCATCAAATGTACCAAAAATAACAATAAAAATCCACGCAGTCATTAAATAATTTAGAAAACGTGACATAAAGGGACATTTCTGCGTTAATTAAACCAAGTAGCTTTTTCAGCTGCAGTAAAATAATGTTAAATAAAACTTGTTGTTGGCACCTGTTTGTTTCTCTGGAGGTGAGGAGAGAGCTGCTCTGACCACATCTGACCAGCAGGGGGAGATCTGCTAAAACCACACTGAGGCTCTGACACACAGATGGACAGACAGACAGGCAGGCAGGCAGGCAGGCAGGCAGGCAGGCAGGCAGGCAGACAGACAGACAGGCAGGCACAGACAGACAGGCAGGCACAGACAGACAGACAGACAGACAGACAGGCAGGCACAGACAGACAGACAGACAGACAGACAGGCAGGCAGACAGACAGACAGGCAGACGGGGTAAAGTTACTTTTTGAATTAAAAAGAGTGCATCGTATTTGACAAAATATTCTGCTTTTTTCATGTTTAGACATATATAGTAATATATATTATTATATATAATATAGAAATATATATTGTTTTCTGTATGTTGTACTTAGATTATTTAACTCTTGAGCTGTATTTAGCTTCTATCTGATATTTTATTTAATTATTTAATTATTTTATTTGATATTTTATTTCTTAATGGCTGTAAATATAAAACATTGAATTAAAATATGAAATCTTGAATTTTCTCATTGGGGATCAATAGAGGATTATTTTACGATCTTCCATCTGTCACATTTATGTAGTGGAATATAAGTGCAAAACACTGAGTACAAATGTTCAAGTAAAGTACACAAACAACTTGTAGAAATGACTTTTTGCATTTTCCTTCAAGTTTTTGGGCCACCTAGTGGACACCTGAGGAACTACAGCTGGCGCTCGCTTGTTCCTCCTCGGATAACATCTGAGAGCGACTTGATGAATTGAACACTGTGAGCGAGAAGACATGGAGAAAATTAAAAGATGAATCTTAATGTAACCTGTTCCGGATGTTTCTGTCGAGGAACACCGGAGCGTTTAAACCGGGAAGGTGTTTGATGAATGAGGCGCGGCCAAACACTGTGCTGAGCGTGGCCTTTAAGTGGCAACACTCCTTCCACAGTGAGGCCTCAGGCAGCAAAGCAAAGCTGCGTTCAAGCAGACTACAGCAGGATGAATATTACTGGAATAATATTTCTAATACAAAATTATTTCTACTGCTTTGTTGAGCTTGTTAAAGGAGCAACTTCGTCCAGTCCGTCATTCAGTCTGACTCCTCGAAGCAGCATCACAGCAGACTGTGAACCAGTGAGGAAATGAAAGCAACGGCACAATCACGATTGTTGGATTCCTCCACAGTTTAGAAATGCAGTTTCATTCAGTGAAATGTGGTGCAGGCTGCTGGAGCGTGACAGATTATATTCCCTGACTGTCTCATGAAATTTGTAGCTGATTTTGTGTGTGTCCTGCATTAAAATGTACCGTTTGTCTCTCCCGCCTCGCATCCTGAGACGTTTGTACAGGTGGACTGAGCTACCTTCAGGCACAGCCAGGCTGTTTCCAGTCCTTATGCTAAGCTAAGCTAACGCAGCTCCGTCTTTACTGTGCAGACATCATGTGGAATCCACCTGAACGTCTGACGGAGGACGGCACGAAGTAATAATGCAACGGCATAAATTAGGAAAGAAAACACATCCAGTACTTTTACTTTTGTTATTTTAAGTACATTTTGTTGTCTGTGTCGGTCAAATTTTGAATGCAGTACTTTTACTTTACATACTCCTGTCACTGCAGTAGTACCTCTGAGATTTGTCTCGCCCCACACAGACGAAGGCTCCTGTCGCTTCTGCCCGAGGTCGCTGAGGTCACAGGGGTCACCGGCCCAAACGGAGGCCAGGGTTTCCATGGAGACGTCAACAGTGTCAGGGCCAGGGGCCAAGTCCTGGAGCGACGAGGTGATGAGGAGGAGGAGGAGGAGGAAGAGGAGGAGGAGGAGGAGGAGGAGGAGAGGAATTCCCTACAGAGAGACAGAGAGAGTTGGTGTGTGAATGAAGGGAAGGGAGGGAGGGAGAGTGTGTGTGCGTGTGTGTGTGTGTGTGTGTGTGTGTGTGTGTGTGTGTGTGCACCCAGCAGTGCCAGCTGACTGTGTGTTGATATGGTGATGATCAACACTTCAGTTACTTTCACAAACATTTTGACCTGTGATTCCTCAAAACAAATCGTCCCCTCGTGTCTCTCGTCCCCGCCGGGGGACCATGCAGTCCCCTGAGGACGGACTTATTTGAGTAAATATAAAAGCTAAATGATGAAACCATGTGATGATTTACATTGTAAAATAAACGGGATTCTGTGCGACAGAAACATTTTTTCTTATGCTGTTAATCCGTGTGTGTTGTACACTGCAGCATACAGAACGTGTGTGTGTGTGTGTGCGTGTGTGTGTGAGTTCACATTCATCAGGAGAAACAGAGGCAGACCGGGTGTCCACATACTTTTGGCCACGTAGCGAGCTCAACAGTTGAACGCACATTTAGAAAAGGTTACTGTGTGTACTCTGTGTGTACTGTGTGTACTGTGTGTGTACTGTGTGTGTACTGTGTGTGTACTCTGTGTGTACTGTGTGTACTGCGTGTGTACTGTGTGTGTACTCTGTGTGTACTGCATGTACTTTTACCGCTGAACACAAAAGCAGAATCAGGTTGCAGTTTTTATCGTCCTTATTAAACGACAGATAAAATATGAAGAACATAAATGAACTCTGATCACCTCGCGCAGTACAGACGCACGTTACGTTACGTTACAGACGTTACGTTTCCCGCTTTACGACGAGCCATTAAAGAAAACTCAGCTCATGTTTTAACGTTCGGCTCTGAGAACTTTGTGTGTGTGTGTGTGTGTGTGTGTGTGCGCGCGCGCGCTGAACTCACTGAGGATGACTCCGCAGATCTTCGTTTTCAGGCTGCACGTGTTGCGCCCGGCGGTGCGTAAATGCGCGCAGCAGACGCTCCAAGCAGAGCCGATTCCGCGTGGACAAAACGATGGAGGGAGATGATTTGTTCAGACGCAAGCAGATCCCGAACGAGCCCGCGTCAAACAGGACGTTTAACCGTAGAAGAAGACGAGGAAGACGCGAGCGGGTCGTGACGCACAGCCGAAGAGCCGACTGAACCTCCAGCGGCTCGAAGCGCAGCTCTGTGACACCCAGACAGACAGACAGGTGTGTGTGTGTGTGTGAGTGTGTGTGTGATGACAGCTCGGTCTGTCCAATCAGCTGCTCGGACCGAGCTGGTGACGCTGCAGCCTCAGTTTGAGAGCCGACAGGAGTGAAGTTCAGTGAAGGTGAGGTCACTTCGTCAGGTAAAACCGGAACAGGACGGACTCCGCTCCTGATACTACTACACCAGCACCACCAGCACCACCAGCACCACCACAGCACCACCAGCACCACAGCACCACCAGCACCACCACAGCACCACCACAGCACCACCAGCACCGCTGCTGCTGCCGCCACGTGCTCGCGAATAAAAACATCACTTTTCAATGTTTGCGTGTCGTCTCACAAAATGAGTGACGCGACTTCTGAAGCGCTTTTATTAACTCAGTGAGTACAGTATGAGTACTGCAATGTGTACTGCAGTCAGGCGTGGAACTGAATGGTGTGTGTGTGTTGAATCACACACACACACACACACACACACACACCAGATCCTCAGCTGAGTTAACCAATAAACTGACAGCAGGTCAGTTAAACTGCAGCAACAATTAGGAATCTAATTCACAAACTGACATACCAACAAGGTGACACATTAACCCAGAGAGGAGGAAGCAAGGACAGGAGAGGAGGAAGCAAGGAGAGGAGAGGAGGAAGCAAGGAGAGGAGAGGAGGAAACAAGGAGAGGAGAGGAGGAAACAAGGAGAGGAGAGGAGGAAAGGAGAGGATGAAAACAAGGAGAGGAGAGGAGGAAACAAGGAGAGGAGAGGAGGAAGCAAGGAGAGGAGAGGAGGAAGCAAGGAGAGGAGAGGAGAGGAGAGGAGAGGAGAGGAAGAAACAAGGAGAGGAGAGGAGGAAGCAAGCAGAGGAGAGGAGGAAACAAGGAGAGGAGAGGAGGAAGCAAGGAGAGGAAAGGAGGAAGCAAGGAGAGGAAAGGAGAGAAGGAAACAAGGAGAGGAGAGGAGGAAAGGAGAGGAGAAGAGAGGAGGAAACAAGGAGAGGAGAGGAGGAAACAAGGAGGAGAGAGGAGGAAGCAAGGAGAAGAGAGGAGGAAGCAAGGACAGGAAAAGAGAGGAGGAAACAAGGAGGAGAGAGGAGAGGAGAGGAGAGGAGAGGAGAGGAGAGGAAGAAACAAGGAGAGGAGAGGAGGAAGCAAGCAGAGGAGAGGAGGAAACAAGGAGAGGAGAGGAGGAAGCAAGGAGAGGAGAGGAGGAAGCAAGGAGAGGAGAGGAGAGGAGAGGAGAGGAAGAAACAAGGAGAGGAGAGGAGGAAGCAAGCAGAGGAGAGGAGGAAACAAGGAGAGGAGAGGAGGAAGCAAGGAGAGGAAAGGAGGAAGCAAGGAGAGGAAAGGAGAGAAGGAAACAAGGAGAGGAGAGGAGGAAAGGAGAGGAGAAGAGAGGAGGAAACAAGGAGAGGAGAGGAGGACTGTTTTGGTGTTCAGATTCAGGGGAAGTGATTCGAGTTAAAGACATCTTCTGGATCCCATAAGTTCTGAGATTGGGAGGTCAAAGGTCAGATCTGCGGTGCTGCCTTCACTGGCTCTATGGAGTTTTGGAAATATGAGCGTCCATCAGAGTTACAGCAGATGTTTGCTCACCTCCAGCTGAGGCAGAAATCTGTTCCCCCTGAACAGCCGGCGGCCCCCCCTGCAGGTTAACTGGCCCACCGGCACATCTGACTTTTCCCATTAGCTTTTGTGGCTGGTTAAGTGGTGGTGGAGGGGGGTTAATCACCTCCGCCAGCGGGCCCTTCTGCACAGCAAATAGCAGCAGTGTGAACGCAGCAGCGGCCATATGTGGCGTCTGCGGGAGAGGAAATGTGACCGCGAGGCTGCTGAACACGTTGACGTCCATCTTTGCTGACTGCTGGTTTCTGGTTTGTGGACACGACGCCGAGCTGCAGAAAAACACACACATTTATTCAAAAGAGAGCAGGAAGTTAACTCAGAGCTGTCAACTTGAGACTTGGACTTGAGCTGCAGAAGTGAGGACCTGAGACCTAACAGGTGTTAGACTTGAGACGAAAGACTTGAGTCCTGAGACACTCGGGTCTCGAAACCTCAGCCTCACTGTTGTGGACTTGGCGTCACACCTGCGCATTCACATCCATCCAGCAGATGATACCTCACAAGTTAACTGAAGACCCTGACCTGGTGGTGGGAAGGAGCCATTAGAGCTGTGTGTGTGTGTGTGTGCGTGCATGTGTGCGTGTGCATGTGTGCATGTGTTTGGCAGGGGGTGTGTGTGGGCGTGTCGGTCAGCAGGTCGTCCTCTCGCCTCCTCTTTGATGCGTCTCCGTTGTTGCCAGGTGACATGCTGAGCTCTCATTTGTAGCCAGTGGATCAGCCCGCCCTCTGCCAATTAAACCAGGCCTCCGGGTTGCCGTAGTTAACCAAAACCCGCCCGGCAGGCAGCAGGGCGGAGGATTACAGCCCCTCTGTAGCCTGGAGTCTGGCAGCCAGCTGGTTTAATTTGGTGGCATTGGTCTCTGCTGAGGTGCCTTTGAGCCAAGCACTGCTGCTCAGACTGGGGTCGCACTGGGCTGCTCGCAGTACAGGAGGGACTGCTGAGCCTCAAGTGACGCGAGCGTGTGTGTCGTCAAGCACCACATAAAGTCTTATGTGGTTTGAAGTAAGTATCTTAGAAATGAGTTTCAGGCCAGAAGACAGTAACTCGGCCTGTGAAGAGGCGTTCAGGAGCAAACGGCAAACTGAAAACTTTGCTGAAGGCCCTTTTCTATTCCAGCATGACTGTGCCCCAGTGCACAAAGCAAAGCTCCATAAAGACATGGTTGGATGAGTTTGGTGTGGAAGAACTTGACTGGCCCACACAGAGCCCTGACCTCAACCCCATCCAACACCTTTGGGATGAACTGGAACGGAGACTGTGAGCCAGGCCTTTTGGTCCAACATCAGTGTGTGTCTGTTTGTGTGTTTACAATGAGACGTCATTAAAGTCCCTGTTGGTGTGAAGGTCAGCTGGCCCAATACTTTTGTCTATGTAGTGTATTTTGTGAGTAAACTGGACCTGCTGGTGGAACATAATGAAGCACATTAACTCACTGCTGATCTCAGATCTGAGAGTCTGAGCTGCTTGTTCTTCTCGTCTGCTCATCATGTGTCTGTCCCGGCAGCACTTAGCAGCTAATTACCCTGCAGTGGGGCAGTACGGAGCACCAGAGGACTACAGGTGGGCTACCTGGTGGTCTAACTCAGGTTCAGCGGGACAGATGTTAAACCCGGCCTGCCCCCCTTTCTTAGTCCTCCTCCCTGCTGGGATGCTAATAACAGGGGGACGGACGGCAGGATTTGTTGGACAACAGCGGCGGCTGCCTGACTGCCAGCAGCCTGCTCTCCACTGGACGTCCACACACACACACACACACACACTCACACACACACACACACACACACACACACACACACACACACACACACACACACACTGCCACTGCAGTCAGACGTGCTCGCTGAAACAGCTTATCTTAAAGCTGCCACAGAAAACCACAGTCACCACCAGAATACCTCCAAAAGTCTGTGCAGGAAGCCTAAACCACGTTTCATCAACCACAGACCCCCACACAACAACCACAGACCCCCACACAACAACCACAGACCCCCACACAACAACCACAGACCCCCACACATCAACCACAGACCCCCAACTCAGGAACCGTAAACCACCAGGCGGCTCCCGCAGGCCTCCAGGTGGCTTAAGACCCAACCAGCAGCTCACTGAAGTGTCAGTCAAACAGGAGCACACAGAGTGTTTGTTATGACTGTTTTTGTTTGTGTATCTCATAGTACAACAGTCAGACAGTGTGTGTGTGTGTGTGTGTGTGTGTGTGTGTGCACATGTGTGTGTGTGTTAACCTGCCTGGTTAATCCTGAGTGTGTCTGTCCCCCCACAGAGATGAACTAAAGACAACAGGCCTGACTTCTGCACAGGAGGTCACTGCACGCACACACACACACACACACACTCTCACACACACTCACACACTCACACATTAACTACCCCCCTCATGGACACGTGGGACACACACAAAATCATGCATACATAATTTTGCACACACACACACACATCAACCTACCTGATCTAACCTCCAGTCTGTGTGTGTGTGTGTGTGTGTGTGTGTGTGTGTGTGTGTGTATGTGTGTGTGTGTGTGTGTGTGTGTGTGTGTTGGCCTCGTGCTGCTAAGCTTCCTTTACCTCCACAATGGCGACCTGCTGGGAGCTCAGGACCAATTAAAGCCCTGTGAGAGATAATCCACGTCCAGGCCTCTAACCTGCCCGCCCAGACCCCCATCAGAGACTGAGGGGACCAGCTGCTTCGCCCTCCACACATGTTCATATTTCATCCGTTTGTGTGCTGACCTGTCCCCAGGACACATCAGTCCTCACGAATCCTCCACCTCCACCTCCACCTCCACCTCCTCATCCTCAACCTCATCCTCCACCACCTCCTGCACCTGCTCCTCATCCTCCACCACCTTCTCCTCATCCTCTAACACCTTCTCCTCATCCTCCACCTCCACCTCCACCTCCACCTCCACCTCCACCACCACCTCCTCATCCTCATCCTCATCTTCCACCACCTCCTGCACCTGCTCCTCATCCTCCACCACCTTCTCCTCATCCTCATCTTCTTCCTCCTCATCCTCTAACACCTTCTCCTCATCCTCATCCTCCACCTCCACCACCACCTCCTCATCCTCCACCCATCCTCCTCCTCCTCATCCTCATCCTCCACCACCTCCTCCTCCTCCTCCTCCTCCTCCACCCATCCTCCTCCTCCTCCTCCAGTCAGTGAGAACACATCTGACATGGACAATCTGCTGTGGTGTGATGGTCAAGTCTGAGTCCAGTCCTGGTTCTCAAGCAGCCTGAGGGGAACAACCTGCTGTTTCTTGGCACAGAACCACAACCCAAATGTTCTCCACAACACGTCTCCATTTAAGACACGAGCCTCAAGCTGCACGCTGCCGGATGAGCCGGCAGGACACAGGAAGGCCAGTTAATTTTCAAAATAAAACGTCCTGTCCAGACGCCCAACCGTAAATGACATCGAACAAGAAATCACTTCATCCTCCTCCTTGTCCACAGTAGAAGCACGCAAATGGAGTTGTGCACAAAACGCTGCTGTTACATGTGGCGACAGCGTTGACCCAGCGAAGGTAAAGTAATGAGATTATGTTCAGAATGAGTGACAGCTAATTACACGTTACTAACAGCCCGAACAGCACAGAGGAGTCGGGTGTCGCCGGGCAGCAGGCCTCCCTCTGTTCTCTCAACAATACACCGACACTCACCTGGTGACCTCACCAGCTCCCGGCCCTCCCATTGGCTGTCTGTGCGGTCACAAGACACTCAGGAGAGGTCAGTGTGTGTGTGGGTGAAA